>NW_015552531.1:2084620-2124296 GCF_001515605.1 Sinocyclocheilus anshuiensis
AGTGGGAGGGAGAGAGGTCGGAGATTGCAGATCGCACTGCGCACACACAGAAACTTATTGTCGGTACTGCCATGCGACTTTTATTAATAAAATAACATAGATACTAGATCGCTTCATTATCTTCCTCAGCAACTAGGTAAAATCAAAGTAACTAAACAGCTTTATAGTTTGTAGAGAGAGACGCACAGACACAGGTAATTCACACACACAACTGTCATCTCTCTCTCGATCGATAATTCATTCAAATAAATGCTATAATTCATTCAAATAAATGTGGTCTTATCGCACTATTTCTTTGGGTCATATGTTCAGGTGTGAAGCCACTGGGCCGCACTCAAAATGGATAAGCCCATCTGTGCCAGGCCCATTTCTTCATTCAGCAAGTTATCACAGATGTTAATGAATGAAGTGAATCTACTAATGTTTGAAGTGTGTAAGCCCTTTCAAAGCATAATATGATAACTGTGGTCACAGATGAAGCTTTTACTGGACTGGTTTGGTCTTGGTGCCTTCAAGCAGTACAGCATGTTTCATAGACGGGCTGCATCTCATTGCCTTTGATTTCAGTTGCTGACACCTCAAACTCTCATTGGTATTCCTGGAGGCAGCAGTGGCTCTGGGGCTGAAGATGTGCTCTGCATGGCCTCAGTCCAATTGTAAAGGAGCCATTATCATTCCTTATTCATGGATCTTTTATTTAGGGACTATATGGGAGGTTGCAGGTTACATGTAAATTTTTAACAAATTTGCTTGTACTGTGGGAAGTTACCATATTGCTAGGCACAGTTTGGAATCTTAAACATTAGAGTATTTATTTCAATATGGTATGTTTAATTACATGCTCTGTTTCATTAGTCAAACCTCTATGCACACCTTGGCAATAGACTGACCATTGGCTAGTAAAGTTTTTATTTTAAAATTTTGTAGTTTATATATTTTCTATTTATATTTATCCCATGGTCTGTCTGAATACTCGATTTTGATTAGCTGGCAGGTATGCATTAAAACCGTTTAATGCGCAGGTAGTTCCAAGTGAGTTTAATCTCCGTCCTATATGCGCTGCTTTAATTGATGCACACACACCACTCGAACATAAACACAGTGAGAGGGAGAGAGGTCGGAGATTGCAGATCGCACTGCGCACACACAGAAACTTATTGTCGGTACTGCCATGCGACTTTTATTAATAAAATAACATAGATACTAGATCGCTTCATTATCTTCCTCAGCAACTAGGTAAAATCAAAGTAACTAAACAGCTTTATAGTTTGTAGAGAGAGACGCACAGACACAGGTAATTCACACACACAACTGTCATCTCTCTCTCGATCGATAATTCATTCAAATAAATGGTATAATTCATTCAAATAAATGTGGTCTTACCACGCTATTTTATCTCTGTGTCTGATTTGAAGCGGGCAGAAAGCTAGAGCTAACAAGCCGTAACTGAAAATAACCATCATTTTTACCCTTCTGGTTAAATATTGCGCTGCTAACATCATAAACAGCTTTAAGTTGTCAATACTGGCAAATGACCATGGAATAAGCGGGATAATCAACGGCTTGCCGTGCATTAAATTATTTTAGAAAAAAACTCAACACCACCATCTAGTGGACTGTAAAGAAATAGATTTTGTTATTCTACCAAATAGTATAATAAAAGATAGATATTGGCGTCTGTGTATCGATACAGTATTGCCGCTGAAAATATCGCGATACTATGCTGTATCGATTTTTTACCCCACCCCTAGTTATTAGCATTGTAAATCTAGCAAAGTTATTTTTTATAATCACATTTTTAAAAGTTTTAATGTACATTTAAAAAACCATACTTTGTGTTTTCTTGCCTTGGCATTAAATGACATAAAACTAGTTCTGTCATGACAACTCTCGGAGGGATTGGCATGGTAATGTACATGACTATTTTAATGTATTTGGTCTTTGGTCTTGGCCGAGACTTGCTACTGCCAATGCATCCACAACATGCTGCTGTGAGCATGTAAGAAATATTGCTGCTGCAAATATAACATACATGAAATAACCCCCATATAGTATACATGAATCACCTTGTAGCAGATCAATACAGGTGGAGCTGGGGAAGGTGGAGGGTTTCTGAAGCAAGCTGCAACTGCTACTGCAAGCACTAGTCATATATTTGAATGTTGAGCAGCGAGCTCATTGGCTACCGATACAGAAGAGAACCAATCCGCTGTGCCATGTGATAAGGATGTCATTAGGTCAGATTGAGTTAGACCTATCGGACTGCGCCATCTAGAGTTTCATGTCAGAACTCTGTATTTAATGCTTCAAGTTAATGTGTGTGTCTAATACAAAGGCTGAGGGAGTGATGGCAAATTTGATATTTTGAATGCCAAATTTGACACATAAGATGAAGTTGCAGTTTCCGTTCACCAATTTAGATGTTTACCCAACTAGATGACTTGTGCTTCTGAGAACTCAGGAATTATGAAAAGAGTCCAATATTCTGAAACTCAAAATAAAATGTCTAAAAATAATATTTTGTGGAATAGTACAACTTACAATAGTACAGCATCTTACATGTGACTTAATTAGGAATAAAAGACTTTAGACTTTGTACTGACATCTATAGGCATGAATGAAAAGTTTTTTTGCTGCTGCTTCAAAGCAAAACTGTATGTTTGTTTTTGTTTTGTTCATTTTCGTTTGTTTTCCCAAGCTACACATGCATACAATTGACATTCTTTAATTAATACCTAATTTTTTAAATCAAATTTTTGCACAATATTAGTGTTTTGTGTTGTTACACAGTTTGTTTCATCACTCTGAACTGTAGAGTTGATTTTGACTTATGTTTTGTCTGTAGAACAACTATTTGTTTGTTGTTCTATCGTTTGGGTTTCTTATTTTGTTTAGATGTACTTTTATGTTTGTTTTGTAAAACATCTTCACAATTAGCTGAAAGTAGTAAAGTAAACATTTTTATTATTCTTAGTAGTAGTTATGCAGGCGAGTGCAGCCGGTCATGTGATCTCAACATGGCGACGCCCACACAGAGGCGACCCTCTTCACATAGAATCAGAGAGCTTTTTCTGGAAGACTGTTTTCTGTAAAGTATTATTAATTTAATTTATTTGATTTTTAAATTAGCAAAGCATTAGTTTATTTAAAGTGCACCTAAGTTGTTTTGAACTTTGACTTTTCAGAATCAGAATCGCTTTTAGACATGTTCTGCTCACACTCCACGGTTGTAGTTTTACACTATTCGTAGAGGCATTATACATATAAGTAGCCTAAAACCCTCGCAGGTAAGCTGTCTCAAAGTATGCCTTTACATCCAGCTGAGATGTCAGCATCAAATTCCTGTCTTTTGAAATTCAACTCCCAGACAGGGCTAATATACTGGATGCCTTCTTATTGATTGAAGGGGGAGGGCTATTTGACTTAAGGTGGGTACAAATCCGCATGCAGGGGTGACACCGGAGCTCCAATCAGCCTGATTGTGATGCTGTGAAGCTCTGTATGGCTCTTTATACCGTTCCCATCAATACCCAATGGGCTTTAATCAAACCTCCAAGGAAGCAATCATTACTTTTTCAAATCAAACCTATGAAATCAATAATTCTGCAACAGTTTAGATGACAGTAAGCACAAACATGCATATCGTCCAAAGGTTAAGGCGCACTGTGTGCAAATGAAGATCACCAGAATTTTAAAAGCTACGTTCGTCCATTATTAGTGCTGTCATAATGGACAAAAACAGATGGGGGCATTGCAGCTGCATGTAAACAACTGCTTTTCCTTTGTGTCTGAAAAACGTAAATCTAAAAATGTCCCAATTGCTCTCGGCAGATGTAATTGGAGCTGTTTTTCAGGCTGACAGCAGCGCGTGGTGTTTGTTGTTGTTGCTGCAGTAATTGGCGTTCAGCCTCGCTCTCTACATCTGAAAACATTAAAAACCACACCAGGTATCAGAGCTTATGGAATGGAGATTCATCCCTTTGAACACACACACACACACACATAGATGCATGCTCTTACACATGCACACACTCGCAGTGCATTAAAATGGAGATCATCACGCATAGTTTCCAGGACTGGAGGGACCAAATATTTGTTTTCTCTCCCCTGAAGTGCACTCTTTCACAATGGCCATATTTACAATAAATAAGCGTGTGAGTGTGAGTGTGAAAGAAGCATGTTTGCACAGTTTCTCTTTTTCTGAATCTTTAATTAAAGAGCTCTATTGGCGATAAAGGTTTATGTTTACTCTACCATAACCATGTTCATGATAGCAATTCACAGGCTTCATTTGCATTATAATTTCAGGCTGTGAGCTGCTGTCTTGTGCAATGCCAGGAAGCTGGTTTAAATTCATGAGGGTGTCCTCTGGACACAAGAGCCAGATTGGGCATGGTAGAGTCGGGTGGGAACGGGGCGAGACAGCTGTGTCATAACACTGGTGCTCTGGGGCTAACTGTGCCGAACTGTTGCAGCCATGTTCTCATAATCTGTGTTCACTTCACTGGCAATATTTTCTACGGCTCGTGAAGTGAAGTACAATGTGGTGACTGTTTGAGTAAATTCTTGGAGATGGAAAGGCGTTTATACTTTTAATGGACTAATGACTCTTTTGCATTTTTGGTATTTCACAAATGTTGTACAGGGATTGTATTTGATAAAATTATGGTACTTGGAGAATTACCATGGTACTGAAACATGTAGAAATGGGTGTTTTCAATAATTTCATGGTACTATCATGGAATATGGGTCGATGATAATAAAAAGAAATTTCTTTTCATTTCTTCATTATAATATCATTATAATATTGTCCTCCCAAAGATATCAAATTAAATTTTATTCAGAAATTAAAAACATGCTCATCATGGAAGAGGTGTATTCAAGTCATTGTATGTATGAATTGCATTTTTTGTGTATTTTGGAATAAATTAATAAATAAGGCAAAAAAAAAAAAGAGCAACACATTAATAACCTCTTTGAATTATGAAATCTTGGTTGTACCATAAAATTGTTGGTTCTTATTTTGGTAGTGCAATTAGAGCTTGAAGCCAAACAAAGTAGATCTTACCCCAACCCTTAGCCATCCAGCCTCAGATTGGTTTAAACGGGAAGATACATATCTTAAACAGGTTCTGTGATGAGTCATTTAACAGACCTCCATAAGTTAGACAAAAAGATTCATGCCAAGGATCCACGCTACTCAGAAAACACTTCTTATTTCCCATAGTGCACTATGCGAACATGTAGAGATTAGCTGTAATGAATGTTGCTCTTTCGTTTTATGCCATTTCTGAATAGTACTCTCACGATTATTTTCCCTTTAGATTTCAGCAAATCAATCAATTACCTTCATAATGGCTGTTCAGAATGCTCAAGGTAGGAATAGTTTTCTCTCTGTTATTATGAGAAAGTGTACCGTTCCTCCTCTGGCCTTTCAAACCTTCACAAATACGTTTCTAGTTTATTTCCTCCAAAGAGTGGGATTAAAAAATAACACTGCGCAATCCTACTCTCGGGTACACATAATAGCTCCTTAATGTCATGTATTGAGAATTCTCGCTAGATTTGTGCCTTGAAGGTCTCATCAGTGATCAAGGAGTTGTTCTCAGAGGGGGATGATTTATCAGTTTATAGAAGGTCTCATGTGCCTAGAGTGGACCGAGGTCCAAATGAGGTAGCATGAGATGTTTGTTTTGCTCTGCGGGATATCTGTGACTTTGAAGGATGATTTTGCTGTCTAGTGTGTGGAGCATGCTGTCATCTTCTCATAAGGATGTAGTGCAATAGACATCCTACAGGCTATATTTTGTTGCTATTTTGACAAAATTTTAGGAAAAAAAAAAAATATATATATATATAATTTTTTATATATATATTTTTTCTCATATGTGACTCTAAAACAAACAACAATATTGTATGCTTGGATAGACACTGAAATGTAAAATTGCATTGCACTGACCGCATCCAAAACCTAAAGGCTTTGATATATGAACAAATTTAAAGACATTTAAGGTGTCCATCCCAAAAAGTGAGCCTCATTTTTTTGTGAGAGATGGCTTTTCCCATGTTTTATTTATTCGTGTATATGTTTTCACTTTTTTTTTAACCAATTTTGATATAAATGATTCATTCTGTATATTTTATTTTATTTCTTTGTTTTGTTAATTTTTTTTATTTAATTTTAATAAAATACAGTAAACTGCAATAAATGAACAAAAAAAAAAACAATAAAATAAAATAAAATACAATAATAAAAAAATAAATTCTAATGTTTTATGAAAGTATTTGTAAATATGTCTGTCTCTAAAGTTGGTAATACCTGTACATAAAGGAAATATGTTTTAGATGCTGTCAATACATTGATATTGTACATTATTGATATTGTCTATGCAAACGTATGAAAATGCTAGAACCACACTTTGCGTCAGAATACTAAAGAGATCATGTCAGACATATATGCATTTCCAGGCAGGTCATCGGGAGGACAACTTACAGAGTATGTAAATGAGATGGAAACGCCGGAGAATTGTTGCTTCCTGTCTGCTGTAAGAATATTGGCTTTATGTCACCTTTTGGTGGCACCCGTGTTGCAGACACATAATTTTAGAGCACTAAATCCTCGTATTTACGTTGCAGATTTAGGTGAGGTACAATGTCTGTGGCAAAATCCCTGTTTTAATGAAAAAGTTGATTGCTTAAACCCCATACTTTGATCTTTCACATACTGACTTTCGAGCGTAGACGTGTAAGCAAACATAACATGCATGAATTAAGATGATTTTACCAGTTTTCAGTGTCTTTCATGGGCTGAACTCACTTCATAAGGCCCTACAATAAAGCCCCAGCTAGAAGAATGGCTTAGTTGGTAAAAATGTACCCAATTACTCTTCGAGCTTTGAAGAACGTTAAATTAAACGATAAAGTCTCCTCTGCATGGTTTCACACTGTTTTCCTCAGCACCACTGTTGTGTGTTTTTACCCCCCAGGAAAAAAAGACAAGCTAATAAACCATGTACACTGTCAGCGAGCGAGGGAATGGATGCCTATGAGTGTCCCAGGTACATACTCAAGTACACAGCTCACATAGCAGTGCTTTATATCTTTAGTGGATTACATTATTTTTCCTCCTCACCAGCTCTCTCTTCAGGTTGCACTTTAGGTCAACACTTCAGTTTTTTCCCCCTCGGGTTGCCTTTTGCATTTTCCCGTCAAAACCAAAACCAAAAAAAAAAAACCCTAATGGAGGCGTGGCTGCCATTGCTGATTAATTAATCTGCTAAAACAAATTTTTACAACCGTTTCGTCCCACCGAAAGGGTGTTCTTTGGCATTACCGATGCATAAATCAGGCAATTTGATGATTGCCGGCGCCCCAGCTAATGCTATTTCCTTAAAACAGATAACAACAATAATAATATGCACCTCATCTAGAGCTCATAAATATTGTGCTCAATCTCAGCAGAGAGGCTTCATATGCATAAAGGAGCACTTAAAAGATGTGTGTGGATGGGGCTGTTGAGCGGAAAGCCTTTTGTTGAGAGATGAGAGTTCAACATGGTGACCTAGCCGCTGCCTAGCTATGCATATAAAAACAGGAGCTGGCATTAATATCTTCCCTAATGACCTTGCAAAATGAAAGACCATTACCGTGATGATACCACCATGGAGGCCTTGATGTTTTCTTGCATTCTAAATGAGCACAGAGCTGAAAATGTAATGAGAACACATGTACCGGAATTAAGGTGAAATTATTTCTATTCCTGTTTTTAAATGAGCACCATGCTGGAGTCTCATCTGGGTTAGTAAACAAATGGATACCTTTAGAGCAGAGTGACAAATGCAAACATTGGCTAAGTTTATTCCCTGTAGGGTATCCAGGGGACACGGCTCTATCGCCTGCACGTTTTCTTATGAGTAAGGAGTGTGGGGTGAAGTTATTTCTCTAATTCAAGGACACGTTGCTGCCACGCTCATTGAATGAAAAGTCAGATGACTGCGGTCGCATATGCATTAGACGTTTCCAGAATTCCCCTCGCTGGTGAGTGACATTGAACTGGGAGGGTGACATGCGACGTATACATTGGTTACATACACTGAATGATGACATCAGCTGCTGATGCAGCAGTCGTAAGTCATTTGCATGTTATGTGATGTTTTTATATCACGACGTAGCCCTGACTTCCACATCTGACTGCTCTCTCATTATCGGTGCTTATTATAATGACCCCTCAGTCTGCTCGTTTTTCTCCGCCACCATAAATAAGCAATTTATGTTCACATGGCAACCATTTATCTCTCAGAGCACAACCGTATGGGATACAAAATAATCACACAGATTCTAAATAGTGGAAGAATGAGCATTTATTACATTTTTGGCCAGTAGTACACTTTATATAATAGCACAAAATTAAAGTGCAGTCACCATGCAGAATTTAAATGATCATAAGTGCTTGTTCCCATTAGACCTACCTTTTGTAACGGCAGAATTCTCATCATCTGTATTTAAAAACCCAAAGTACAGCATCTTTCCTTCATCTGATTACAGTTTTTAATATCCAGGTTGCGTTAAGTAAGATAAATTGCCGTCCCAGCGCAATCTGACTGCTAAGACAGAGACGATCTATTACAATATCAGCTTTTGTCCACGTCTCATCTAATTAGATTCTCAAACGGATACCGGATCAATCAATAATTTTAATTTCGCCTGCCCCCTTTTCACAGCATATTCAATGTTTGTTTTTTAATGGAAACCAAATTGACAGAACAAAAGGCAGTAATTTATTCGGAACGAGCGCCGGTTACTGCAGACGAGCTCGGTAACAGACTGCGGGCTGCAGACTCGCACCGCTCTAATTAACATGCAGATATGCATCACCTCATTGGCAATTCAAATTGCGCTTCCCTGTAATGTACCTCAAAATGGTTCTACTTCAAACATTGCGTTTGATTCGCAAAGCCCCCTGGGTATCCCATAATGTCTCCCTTTATCCAGACCATCAGGCGTTTACTGAAAAATCTGCTCTGATTCAACTCATCCAACAGCTTGCCTTCTCCAAACCCAGCCTGGTTACTCTGGGACAGGCTTTGTCCTCTCGTTGGTGGGTTTCCTGCACCGTTTTCTCATGGCATCCCACAATGTTAAATATGGTGGCTTTCCGGAAGACTTCATTTCCATGGCACACGGGCAGGCAGGCGGACGCGTGTCTGTCTACTCAGCACATTATTAGCATGCAGTGCATATCCACAGTCATGAATGCCAGCCTCCCATTAGGCTCCGTTTTGGTCCCTCCCACACTACCATTTGCGGAAGTTCTGATTGTTGCGTATGGAGCGCACGTGAGCGTTCCGCTCTCCGCTCTCCGCCGATGGCAGGGGGCCCAGAGGAGCAACAAGTGGCAGAATCTGCAGTGTGCAGTTATTCAGCTTGTTCGCAGCGGCAGGGCTGGCATGGTGCCAGATCTGCCATCTGCTTCCTTCACACGCGCTTTCCCTTCCTGCCAATTTGCTCATGACGTTACGTGCCTCCCATCTTCATTTACATGTCAGAAGCGGGCGGCACGCGTTCCTGCTCCCTCCTCAATGAGGGTTCTCCGGGGGCCAGGTGGCAGGTTGCCCGGTCCATGTTGGTCAAAGACCACGAAATCAGGCAGGAGAAAATTTTGCAAATAAATAATACTTGTCCAAAAAAAGTCCTTGTGTTAATGATTCTTGTTGTTTTTTGTAGCCATATCCTCTGGTCTCCTCCATTGATGAGTTCAGTGTGAGTGTTGAAACGGATCCTGCTCACATGGGAAATTTTCCTGCACGTGAAGACCAGTATTGTTTTCCCGTCGGGTTGCTGCCAGTGTACACACTCAGCCACTAAGCTCCTTGCATAGTTGCTCGCTACAGGCGTCTGCTCCTACCTCCAAGAGCTCTGCCACCTAGCCAGCTGCCTTCCTGCTTCCAGCCTGCTGCCTGTCTGCCTTCTGCTTGCCCGGGAGAAGGAGGGAATGCTGTGGGATCTAATGCGCACGAGCCGTTTGAAGCTGCGGAAAAGTGAATAATCAATTAAGTATTGATTTCTTGTAAGATTTTGTAAATTTCAAGGCAAGACAAAGAGGATAGCTTAAGGGAAGAGCAGCATGGACTTGGTATAAATTAGCAAACAAACAGCACGGCGGAATAAACTAACGGCGCCTCAGGATCAGTCTCTCATCACTCCTGACGGAATGAATGCTAGTTTGCGTGAAGACAATGGCGCTTTTTTAAATGAGGAAGGCTGGCGAACGAGACCTTAACCCAGCCGCGCAGAGCTGGGCTAATTACACTTCCCCGCACAATGGAGCTCATTTGAATGTGGCTATGCAAATCGCACGCAG
Source organism: Sinocyclocheilus anshuiensis (assembly GCF_001515605.1). NCBI lineage: Eukaryota > Metazoa > Chordata > Actinopteri > Cypriniformes > Cyprinidae > Sinocyclocheilus > Sinocyclocheilus anshuiensis. The sequence goes on from NW_015552531.1 coordinate 2,094,981, forward strand.
CTCATTTTTATGGATCAGAAAGCCAGCCACGTCGGGAAGAATTAAAGGCTATTATGCGTGCGAAGCAGTTTATTTCCCCCACCCCTTACATGAGGGAAAATACACTTGAAAATGAGAGTGTCTTCATAACTTAACACAAAAGATCACACAAGGGACCTTCAAAGGATTCCTCAGTGTTTCTTCTCTTCTTTTTATTTTGGACGTGGGGAAAAACGTGATCAAATATGCGTGTGTCAAGCCCATTACAACGATCCATGGATACTGATGGCATCCTTTCCGATTGATAATTATCGTCGCTGGCACACAGAGCCGCGCCGGCGTGGATGGGGAAAAAAAACGAGAGGGAAAATGTTAGCCGCTAATGATATTCAGTATGCAGAACATGTCATATGCATGATGACAACTGCCAATTTTAATGAAGCCTTGGTTTTTTTCTTCCCAGAAAACCGGTGCGGACTGGGAAGCGGACGAAATGAGAAGTTCTGCTTGTCTTTATTCCGCTACAGATTACTCCAGTGCTACCTCGTTCGAATATGCAACTCTGCGTTTAAAAGATAAGAAAAAAAACACTCTTGAGGCAGCCAAGGGCAATTAATGGGCCGGTGCAGATGAATCAATGCTGGATGTTGCCATGTTTTTCCTTGTTTCTTCTTCCACAGAAGCGGTTCAGGAACCTCTGTGCCATCCTCCAACGGCTGTCGTCTGCGTGTTTGTGGATTCTCCAGCCTTTCCAGCCGGGCGCGTGCCTCTGTTTTGCATATATGCATACGCTGTGTGGCGCTGGAATGAAGGGGGCATGCTAAACAAGCAAATTTACATGTCTATGCATAATGGCAGGGGGCGCAGAGGAGGGCGCGTGCTGGCAGGGCTGAGGGAGGAGGGAAGAGGGAGGAGGGGAGAAGTACAAAAGGATGTGATGTAGGGGAACACCTGCACTGAAGGATCTTGGAGGATCTTGTAAAGGAACATTATGACAAGCCCCTGACAGCTTCCCCCCTCACCACCTCCTTCTCGTGGGAACATACTAGGAGGTGTGGCATGATTACGTCTCCCCGCCTTGCCCACAAGGAAAACGCACCTCACTGGCACAGATTGGACGGCTCTGCTGAGTGTGGCACTGACACTCCTGTGGGAAACCCACTGCTTCATTCATGCTTTTTCTCTCACGGGTTTTGGTTGGATGGTAACTGTGACTGTGTGAATGGACATTTTGGATGCATTGTGAAAATTGTTCTTCATTCTGGAAGTTTAATCAAAAAGGAAATTAACTTTTTTCAATAGTTTTTTCATATTGAATTGATTATTGGAGGCTTTTTCTGGTTTTTCACTTGCTGGTTAAAATTTTGGACACACTTGACTGAATTTGTTTCTCATTTTCTTAAAAGCCTTTTTTAATCTACAGACTAATGATTGAAATTAGTTTGACTGATATATATACTGTATATTACGCCTACATACATATTTACAAAAAAAGTTGGATTGAGCAGTAAAGGAAAAGCACACATGGGAACTCCTGCACAAATACTGTTGTGAAAGCATCCCAGGATGCATCTTGTGAAATTGGCTGAGAGATGGAATCTGGCTATTTTGAGAAAAAAATTGTTCCCTGTTCCCTCCCCCCTTAATATTATATAATATTATAAGTGAGGAGTCCTGGTTCCTATTTAGGAAAATTAAATAAATATTACAATTTTACAAATATTAGTGATTAGTTAACTAGTTATATAAATTAGTGACCACAACATGTTTAATAATAATAATAATAATAATAATACATTTTTAATTAAATTATAATATTTTATTTAAATAAGGCATTGGGATACCTGACTTTTAGTCAACTCATTGCATTTTAAACTGTAGTATTATTACTGTTAATAGTAATCATGAAGAATGAGTAGCTGTGTCCAAACTTTTACTGGTACTGTTTGCTTTCAGGAGGACACATTATATATATGCACTATAAGTGAAGCAGAATGTGCTTCAAAGTTCCCATCTGATCACAGTATGTTACTATACATTTTCTTGTGGTGTAAAAAATGTGTGCTACACAGTTGATCATTTCCATTTATTCATTCGGCAGGTGGTTTCATCCAAAGTGCCATATAGTCTGTTCCTTGCGTAACAAAACTTTGACCTTGGCATTATTAGTATCCTGCTATGGCAGTTGAGCTATGTGTGTGCTATGATGTGATGACTTAAATGGATTCTCAGAAGTTTCCATAAAGCGTATTTTTTTAAATACAAAATAATTGACTTGGTTATAATATAAGTGAATATGAAGTGATATAAACACTTTCTGTTATTGTGGTCAAAGGCCTACTGAATCATTCTCCACTGTGTTTGTTTTTTAATACCAATTGTTGGTTGCACACAATTATCTGAAAACTGATCATATCTGCAGCTAATGAAATGCAGTCTTCAGTTTCTGGCTCTTGAGATCACCTTTGTGATTCAATCAGTCTTATGTGCAAATGAAAGTAATTTAAAGGATAAAGCAAAGCATTAATGATGAGGTCATTTACAGCAGACTCATTAAAACACTATTATACACAATTTCCTGTAACAAATTTAATTCCAAAGAAACATTACATTGGAAATAATAAACTAGCTTACTGCCGTTTAATACAATTAGTGTAACATAATGCCATTATGAGCCTAAAATAGATGCAGTCGCACAGAAGCTGCAGCACTAACCTCTGTCTAAATGAAAGAATATTAAAGTCAGCAGCGGTATGACGTCTCTTTGTAATAGCCATGTCTGGGGTGCAATATGACAGCAGAAATATAATGTTTCATAACTGACAGTCTCTGGGTTTGTGTTGCCTGAGGTCGCATGGGGCGAACAATAAAGAGTAATTTGATTGATGGAAAATTGGAGTGGCCCATCCAACATGTTTCACCCGAGGCCTCGTAATAGCATGTACACTGGCTGATGATGTTTCACGTTTTCAGAAACTCCATTTGTTTTGTTCGGATCTGTTGCTGTATCTGGCGTTGGGGTTCGTCTTTGATATGAGACTTTAATTGTGCGGCACGGACGCATATTAGAGGTGTAATTGAATAGAATGAAAGAAACAAAAAAGCAGAAAGCCGAAGATGGATTGAGTAAGGGCTCTTTCTTTTATCAAGACGCCCAGGGATCTTTTCACACTCTCCCACTCACTCTCTCTCTCTGTCAGGCTGCGGCGTCTGGACTCTCTTTCTTTGAGTCAGCCATGACATCAGCAGCAGTAAAAACAGTTGTGAGTGATAAATAGATGTAAATTATCAGGACCCACATCTCTGCTATCCATCAGATGAGTCTAGCGTAAGAGGAAAACATGTTTGCATGAGAAAAACCAAACAAACAAAAACTTCTTATGGCACTTTTTTGACAGTAAATAGGTTTTTCATTCTGAGAGGAAAATATCTTTCAGTGATTGATTACGAAACAAACGTTTAACTAACCACATGTTAGACCAGTGTTTCTCAACCCCGGTCCTGGGCGCCCCCCAACACTGCACATTTTGTATGTCTCCCTTATCTGACACACCTATTTCAGGTCCTGGAGTTTCTTTTAATGAGCTAATGAGTTGAATCAGGTGTGTTTGATTAGGGAGACACACAAAATGTGCAGTGCTGGGGGATGTCAACTAATTGCATTTTCAACTGTAGTGTTATTACTATTAATAGTAATGATAAAGAATGAGTTGCTGTGTCCAAACTTTGACTGGTACTGTTTGCTTTCAGGAGGATGCATTATGTACACTCTCAGTTGTATAACTGAGGCAGAATGTGCAGAGTTCCCATCTGATCACAATATATTACTATACATACTCTTGTGGTGCACAGAAATGTGTGCTACACAGTTTATAACTTCCATTTCTTCATTTAGCAGGTGCTTTTATCCAAAGTGCCTTATAGTATGTTCCTTCCAAATCAAAACTTTGTCCTTGGCGTCATTAGTATCCTGCTATGGCAGTTTAGCTATGTGTGTGCTATGATGTGATGACTTAAATGCATTCCCAGAAGTTTCCATAAAGCATATTTTAAAAAAAAAAGAAGCTTTTCTTGGTTCTAATATAAGTGAATATGAAGTGATACAAACACTTTGTTATTGTGGCCAAAGGCCTACTGAATCAACCTCCACTGTGTTTGTTTTTTTAATACCAATTGTTGGTTGCGCACAATTATCTGAAAACTGATCATATCTGCGGCTAATGAAATGCAGTCTTCAGTCTGTGGCTCTTGAGATCACCTTTGTGATTTAATCAGTCTTATGTGCAAATGAAAGTAATTTAAAGGATAAAGCAAAGCATTAATGATGAGGTCATTTACAGCAGACTCATTAAAACACTATTATACACAATTTCCTGTAACAAATTTAATTCCAAAGAAACATTACATTGGAAATAATAAACTAGCTTACTGCCGTTTAATACAATTAGTGTAACATAATGCCATTATGAGCCTAAAATAGATGCAGTCGCACAGAAGCTGCAGCACTAACCTCTGTCTAAATGAAAGAATATTAAAGTCAGCAGCGGTATGACGTCTCTTTGTAATAGCCATGTCTGGGGTGCAATATGACAGCAGAAATATAATGTTTCATAACTGACAGTCTCTGGGTTTGTGTTGCCTGAGGTCGCATGGGGCGAACAATAAAGTGTAATTTGATTGATGGAAAATTGGAGTGGCCCATCCAACATGTTTCACCCGAGGCCCCGCAATAGCATGTACACTGGCTGATGATGTTTCACGTTTTCTGAAACTCCATTTGTTTTGTTCGGATCTGTTGCTGTATCTGGCGTTGGGGTTCGTCTTTGATATGAGACTTTAATTGTGCAGCATGGACGCATATTAGAGGTGTAATTGAATAGAATGAAAGAAACAAAAAAGCAGAAAGCCGAAGATGGATTGAGTAAGGGCTCTTTCTTTTATCAAGACGCCCAGGGATCTTTTCACACTCTCCCACTCACTCTCTCTCTCTGTCAGGCTGCGGCGTCTGGACTCTCTTTCTTTGAGTCAGCCATGACATCAGCAGCAGTAAAAACAGTTGTGAGTGATAAATAGATGTAAATTATCAGGACCCACATCTCTGCTATCCATCAGATGAGTCTAGCGTAAGAGGAAAACATGTTTGCATGAGAAAAACCAAACAAACAAAAACTTCTTATGGCACTTTTTTGACAGTAAATAGGTTTTTCATTCTGAGAGGAAAATATCTTTCAGTGATTGATTACGAAACAAACGTTTAACTAACCACATGTTAGACCAGTGTTTCTCAACCCCGGTCCTGGGCGCCCCCCAACACTGCACATTTTGTATGTCTCCCTTATCTGACACACCTATTTCAGGTCCTGGAGTTTCTTTTAATGAGCTAATGAGTTGAATCAGGTGTGTTTGATTAGGGAGACACACAAAATGTGCAGTGCTGGGGGGCGCCCATCCAGGGTTGAGAAACACTGTGTTAGACAGTGTTTGCTTTGCAGTGTAGGTGCTGCTTTGCAACAGGTAACACTTTATTGGTCTTTTGTTGTCTTTTACTACTAAGACACATTAAGGCTGTTCTGTGGTTTATTTATTGTTGTCGAAAAAAATAGTTTTTTTAGCATCTTGCGCCATGGATACCTGGTTTTTAAGACCGTGTCAAATTTAACTTTTAAATATTTGTTTGTTTAGCTGTTTTAAACATAAGAATGTGACTTGTGTGAACAGCTGTTTAGTCTCAGTTTTTTTTCTTTACTTGTATGCAGGTTGCTGTTTCTTTATTGTGCAAAATCCGCAATCCATCATTTAAAGAGACAGTTCACTCAAAAATTAAATTATTATCATGAATTACTCATGCTTATGTTGTTCCAAACCTGACTTTGTTTCTTCTGTGGAACAAAAAGTGGAAATTTTCCATATTCCAATGCAGTTCCAATGAATGGGGACTTTATCTTTCAAGCTTCAAAAATAATGCAAATAAAGCACTATCATAAGAAGTCCATATGACTGTTATGCTGCTGTATTCCAAGTCATCTGAAGCCATTTGATTGCTTTGAGTAAGAAACAGACCAAAAGTTAAACTGTTTTTGGATGAACTATTTCTTTAATTCATGTTTGATCGCATGCACAAGAGCGAGTTGCATTTACTGGATTTACTGGGGTGGCTTTTTATCGCTTTGCTCTGATTCCATGCTGGGATGAAGTTTATAAGATTAAAAAACAATTGCTTGGATATGAAAAAAAAAAATAAATGTGTGAAAAGACATCAGACTGTATCACAGCAACTACAACGACACTTGTTCTGTTCTCTTATTACAGAATGGCTTTTGGAAGGCAGTAGGAATACAGTTGTATGATTTAAACCAGCAGCAAGCAGTATTTATGATGAGGGCTCTCAACTATGTCAGACAAGTAATGGGATTCTAGTCATTTTACTGTAGGATTAAAACGGAGAGCAGATTTTAACAGGGAAAATGAAATGAGTATTGCAAGGATACATTTGAAAAAAGTGTGGAAGACGGACTCTCCTGTTTTCGATTTGTGCATGCCCGGATGTTTAAGTGAAACCGTTCACATGTGTCCCGCTGCTGTCATGCACCGAGCTATCAGTCGAAAGCTTAGCTAAGTTTGGAAACACATGCTGTATCCCGTAACAAGTTACTGACGTGCTCCTCTGTGAGGTCTGAGGTGACGGCAGATTTTCACTTTGAAATCTTTTGCCACGCTGTAAATCAACATTTGTTTAACTGAAACTGGAGAGTTGTTGTAATGTGTAGTGATTCAAATCTGTAGAAATTAAACCGCAGTTATTCCATACTTGATTGTAAGGTGGATAAATAATATACAGCTGATTCATACTCCAAGTCATTTATTACAACAGTGGAAGTTCTGTCATTTACTCACCTTCTCACTGCCTAAATTATTTAAGTATTTATTTTATGGTATGGTATTTTTTCCCATTCTGAACTCATTTGATGGCTTTGTTTGAGAAACAGCCTGTAATTTAAGTCATTATTCAAAAAACTCATTATTTGTTTTAAGAAATTTGCAGTTTAATTAAGCTAATATAAACACAGACTAAGCTGCTTCTGGATTTTTCACGTACTATCTTTAATTCAGAACCTAGCTGTGGTCACACAGTAACAAACAACTACTACCGAATTTACAAAAATTACTAATTCCTAGTTATAATAATGTAGGATTTTGCCTTTTAAAAATGCAGCTAGAAAGCTTTTAGGCCTTTATTTGACATCACATCACCGTGGAGGTGTTTGGGACAGCTAAATATGACCGCTCCAGGCCTGATTGGTTGAAAAGTGGAGCGGACATGTCATTCTGTCCTTAACCTGCCTCTGCTCCACTCAACAGTCTTTGACTTCGTTCTATCAACATGATCCTTTGTGTGTATTGTAAATATAGCCTCTCAGAATGAGACTATGGTATCACTGCATTATTCAGCAAGGATCTGCGAGGCATGTTAAACGTGGCTGATTTCAAAGCTGGCTCTCATCACTTTACCTGTAGGCATTGACGTTATCCTGCTCACTGAAACATTAAAACATTACATTTTTGTTTTAATGTTTTAACATTTACTTTTGGTCGAATTTGAGTTTTTGAGTTGGCTGTTCCTCCAGGGTCTTTATAAAGTCTCCGCTGTAAATATTTAAACGTACTTTTCAAGACATTTTAAATATCTACAATAAATTACAGATATTGAGGCTATTATTTAAAATGTTCTTTTATTTATGCGCTTTTCTTTATCGTGATATATTACATGCATCTCCACAGCCATTTTTTTTCATTTCAAGTCTGTGGCTCACTTACAGAAATTGAAGTGATGTGTTTATTATGCAGGCAATATAATCCACAATTATGCATTGATTATTGTACTTCATAAATTGAACAAAGCAGGGGTAATTAGTCTCTGTCAGCATGAAAAGACAAAAGCAGATTGAAGTCACTTAATTGTAATTCGATAGTTCTTCATCTGAAGGAGAAAAAAGCAATATGTATTCATAATGAATGGTCATTAAGCAAAAGCAAGCAGCTAAACTACTTCATGTACTCTAAAAGGTTTACTGCTGATGTATGTAAAATATTTTTGATATTTTACTTATTTAGCCTAATATGCAAAAGCATCTTTAAGCAAACAGTTCACAGGTTCATTCCCCTAAAATATTTTATTATTTTATTTTGAAATCTCATTGACTGACCAATGGCAGAGAGGAGAGTGTTTGGGGAAACCTGTTTAAAACAGTCATTATTTTTGCAATTCTGTTTGGTGATGCTAGTAGTGCAGATTTGACACACTTCAACTTTAACACATTAAGTTTACTTTCATCTGGATTTCTTTCTGTATTTCTTCATTTTGCATGGCAGAGACTTTAACTCTGTCAGATCAAAGGCAAGGAGAGATCATGTTAAAGGTGTATTTCTAGCCCATGTACATCTCTCTGGCAGCTTCAGGAGTCTCCTCAGAGATGGCTTTGGCACTGGCTTTATTTCGACGTTATATAGTGAGAATCTACCAAGACACGCTAGTATTCATATTTCAATTTGACGAGGGGCAAAAAATACAGGCGTAATCTGCCACACAAAAGCAATGTCATTACAGATGTGGCACATTATTCCAAAGTGGCAAGCCATGCGGCGGGGAGATGCAAGATAAGGCAAAGAGAAAATATCAAAAGTGGTGAGTGAGCACTAGAATTCGTCATGGACAGATACAATGTTCAGCAGAAAATCTTGAGGATGTGCCAGTGTTTCTTTTTTCGTTCATTCTCCGTCTCCTCCTTTCTGTCTTTTAAGCTTATCTGAGACACAATGAATGCAGCAATTTTATCTAAATAGACAAAAGTGTGGCAGCATCTAGCTGCTTTCTGAAGGCTGACCTTGACGGAGGTGTTGCCGCCCTATCTGTGCCGTAACCAACGGGCTCCATCAGACCGTTGGGATAGTTCTTCTGTGATGTCGATCTAAAGTAAATCTGTCAATATAACATGGAGAAGAGTACAATCAATCCCACAGTTTCAAAGTTTACCCACCACAGCCACACTAGAAAACTGTGCTATATTTAATGTAATAACAGTTCAGTTGGTAACACTTTACTTGAAGGGGTGTGCATAAGACTGACATGACACCATCATAATCATGACATGCCACATGTCATGAATATGAAGGAGGTTTTATGCATGTTTATGACAACTGTCATTAAGTGTCATTCGCTCAGTTATGTCATTTTTAATGCAAATATGAAATTATTTGACCTAACCCTAACCTAACCTAACCCTACCCCTACCCTTACCCGTAACCATAGCTCATAACAAAGACATCTCAAACAATGTCATCTTTGCATTAAAAATGACATAACTGAGCGAATGACACTTAATGACAGTTGTCATAAACATGCATAAAAAAACCTTCATATTCATGACATGTGTCATGTCATGATTATGAAGGTGTCATGTCAGTCTTATGCACACCCCTTCAAGTAAAGTGTAACCGTTCAGTTTTGTTTAAATGTCACGCTCACACATCTAATCTTACTGGTTTATTAGTTCCTTTTTAAATTGACCTTATTTTGTTAAATGCCACACAGGACCTGGACCTTGTTTTTCGCTGGCAATTATGCCATGTGTTAAATAAAACATTATTAAATATGTACACTAATATACAAGGGGCATGTTACACAACTGAAAGTGTAATTTCTGCACCACTAGCATAACCAAACTTGCAAAAATAATGACTGTTTTCAAACTGATTCTCAAGAAAAACTCCCTCATCTGTCATTGGCCTGTCAAACAGAGAGTTCAGCCCCCAAACACCATTGGTTGAGCTGTTGCTATGTTAGACTGGTCGGAATGCTAAACAGCAATGTTTTAATAGCGCCACAGTGTTTACAGTTTTCAAAAGAATCAACCTACAATTGGCTTAATTATATTTTTCATCACAAATTATGCTGCAATACGGTAAAGTATTTTAACTAAAAAATGTCACACTTCAGCTTTACAGAGAATCAAATCAAGAAGTTTTAAATGAACTATTCTGTTTACTAAAATCAGTTTTGAGATGCTCCTGGTGGCTATTGTCGTACTAAGAGTATTTTTTCCCTGTATGATTCATTTTCTTAATCCTATCTCCCATGATTCCCCAGGTGGCACATTGGCGGTGTAATGGACACAGGAATTGCAGGCTCAGCATGCAGAAATTCTGATAAGCACTCTATTAAATATGGAGTCTTTAATTTATTGATCAGTGAGGTGATGAGTTGGACATGATGAAGGGGGAGGTGTGTGTGTGTGATATTTTAATCTCTAACCCTCAGTTATTATTAGTCATGATGGAGTCCTGAATTGCATTCTATGAGGAACGACAAGTTAGGGCAAGCCAGAATCATCTAGTTTCTTTGTCTCTCACACAACCCATTTCTGAGTTCAGACTCAGAAAATTCAGAACTGGTTAATAGGGTGCGCAATATGTGCTCCCTTTTTGTCTATTCTGATGCTGTTCATCTCTGCCTCACTTTAATGCGAATTTAAAATATAGTCATATGTTTTTTGGGGTTTTTTTTGGCCATGTTTTTTATAATAACTCTCAGGCTCTTGAATCATTTTTTGCCAGTTAAAACACCTCAGCAGTAGTTTAGTATTTACAGGCCAAACTGCAGCATTTTGGGTCTGACAGTCGCATTTGAATTCAGGTGTGAGTCTATATTATTGTTCCGTGTGTGAACGGAAAACAGAAGTCACTCCTGAAGTTGTAATCATTGATATAGTTTTAACGTTAACAACATAACGTTAACAACATTTTGGTTGCATGGCTTCAACGAAAAATATGAATGCAAAAAATGTAGACTCTGCTGATAGCTACTTTTGACCAATGTAATTTTACTGACAGAAATGTATTAATTTGTCAATTGGATAGTGACATCAGAGGCTAAAACTAACACCTGCTCATCTAACTTGAGCAGATTTCCCATTGGTCTCATGATTTATGATATTGTTCCTTCATTCTTTGGGTTCATTGAAGTCTTGGTTCAGGCCTTGGGGTGTTTATACCTGTTTGCATTTTGTTAGATGCTTAACATGAGATGTCATTTCAGAAGCCAAATAAATGCACTTCCAATTGCAGGACCAGGTGTCTCAGACACGTCTGTCCAGATAACTGACAGAAAGTGTAATGCAGTGACGGAAAACTAAACAAATGAATAAATCGGAGCAGAAAGCATCACAGCATGCCTGGACAAGGCCAGTGGGCTTCGATCTTTCTGAGAAGTGAAACTAACGAGGCTTGGCAAGTGGAGCTTCATAACAGAGGCACGGATCTACATGCAAAGAGAGAGAGGTCAGGTGAGGCCTTTGCCTCCTGGACTTTGCCTCAGTTGTGACAGTTCATGGAAGCAGCTTTTACGTGAAGCAGAGACAGAAGCTACAACCATTGGTGTATTTTGTTTCCATAAAGGCAACACATGCCCAATGTTCATATGTGCATATTTAACATTTAATTTCAAAACTCTGGCCGTTAATAGTGAGCTGGTCCAGTTATAACAGTTCTTTACTGTTTCCACTAGATGTTGGAACATGGAGGCAGAGATCTTGGCTGATGGGATCTGGCATGTAGTTAACATTCCAATTCATCTCAGAAGTGTTCTCTGGGTTTCAGGTTAACTAAAGTAAAGCTTTTTACTTTTATTAATTTAGGTTAATGTTAATTTATAAACATTCTACCATAGGTTTGGGTTGCTAACACTTTTCACGGATTTTGAAAGAAGTCTCTGATGCTCACCTACATGTAGGCTGCATTTGTTTGATTTGTTTCATCATCCTGTGACACCATGCATTAAATAATTGTAACTAATTTAACCTTTTTGTAAAGTGTTACCAGCATTTATTTGTGAACCTTGGTATGTGCACATGAGGATTCTATAACAAAAAGGTATGGCCCATTCTCATGTAAATTATTTTTTATTTTTTTCATTTATTTAAATGCATGGCATCATATTTGATTTTATTTGCCTGTTAGTAATGGATGTAGCTGAAATAGCCAAACCTGATCATCATAAAAGGGTGTCCATATATATTTGGTCATGTAGTGTGCAGAAACGTTATGTATTCCTGCAGCTCATCAATGATCAGATTCACATGATCACTCGCTGCTTATTTCATTAAGGTAGAGATTTTCTCAAATATTAATCATAAATAATGACCGGACTGGATGTAAGACACATTTTTAATGTTTTTTAGTTTTTTTTTGCTAAATGAATCTTCCATCCATACTTGGATTCAACAACATGTGCTTAACAGCTTGATGGCCATTAGCACACAGCTGTGGTTGTTAGAGATATCCTACAGGAAACTGATGGAGTCAGAATTAGATCCTTTAATTTGGTAATGTTGAGTAACCAACATCTGGAAGTTTTATTTCACTGTGATTTCAGACTCTGAGGCTGTGAGAATGGATTTCATTCAGCCACAAATCGGACAGATGCGATAACATTAGGTTAAACGAAATGTGTGTTAATTTTTGAAGACTGGCTTTTCTGAAGCAATTTAGATTTTCTCTGTTTGTTGATGTTCTTTTAAATGTGACAACTCTGACATATGTTTCCACCACAGATGGATGAATGTGTTTTTTTTTTCTTGCTCCCCGAAATGGTTTCATCTAGACAGGTGCTTCCTGTTCTACCCTGACATGAAATTAAACACAAGTCCAGATGTGCTGCCTGTAGCCCGTCCATAACCGTGGCACTGGGCATTTAATCAAAGTGCAGAAAAGGAGACGGCAGTAAACCCCTTGCTCATGAAAGAGAAATATGTGTCGCACTAGTACGAGCACACGCTTGGAAAGTCAACTTTCTCTGAACCCTGTACGCTTTTGTTTAGAGTCTGACACCAGACAATAAACAGAACTGTCTGTGTGTTTGTCCCTAATATGTGACCCTGGACCACAAAACCAGTCATAAGGATACATTTTTCGAAATTGAGATTTATACATCATCTGAAAGCTGAACATGATCTTTACTTAATATCTTAATTATTTTTGGCATAAAAGAAAAATCAATAATTTTGACCCATACAATGTATTTTTGCTACAAATATACCCCAGCGACTTAAGACTTTAAGGTTTTGTGGTCCAGGGTCACATATGTGGAAGTGTTTGCGGCGGTTCTGTGTGTGAATGTGAACGGCTAGACTCTTTCTCTTGGCTGGTCAGTTTATGGTTATTAATATAGTATGTGCACACACTCTAGAAGCTGCTAAAACTTGAGAAAACATTGTAACAATTTCTTTAGTGAAAAATCCATTGCATGAGTCGAGTATATTAATGTGTAGATACAAATTTTTACTTATTTGTAGGGAAGGTCTGTGACCACATTGAGATTGGATCTGAGATTCAAAATCTAAATTTACAATAAGTAATTTAGCATATTCTGTTATCTATAGTGATATATAATGATTTTTAATTATTATTATATTTAATTACAACTTAGGCTAATTGGTGGGTTTTTGTTAAATGTGAGCCAAAATCATCACAATTAAAAGAACCAAAGATTTAAACTACTTCAGTCTGTGTGCATTGAATTTATTTAATACACGAGTTTCACAATTTGAGTCGAATTACTGAAATAAATTAACTTTTCCACGGCATTCTAATTTATTGAGATGCACCTGTATGTGTATTTTATATTTGATGAACCAGTATTTTTAATTTCCTTTTCTCTCAGAGTGAATTCAGGCTTTGATGTGACTGTTTCTGTGCTGGTGTGGCGTAACGGAGGCCTTCAGATTTCCTTGAACATCCAGAAGAATAATAAAGCTCCAAAAGGTCAGCCATGATTGATGATTGTTTGCCTCTGTCATTTTCGATTACTGGACTCTGATGCTCTCAAATGAAATTGTCATATTCAGTGATGTATACAATTTTCTGTCTGAATGACATTTGCCCTGTTTGTTTTTTAAACTGTGCAAAATGTAACCACGCCTAGGGAGACCTGTGTCTGATTATTCCCTGCGCTCGTATACTCCTCCATCCTAGTCATTAGCGATCATTTGTATGAATTATCGATGCGCTAAAACGCCTCATGCTCTAGAATTACCACCCTCTGACAGCTCGTCATTACAATTTTTAGAAGATGCTTTCTGTGTCGCATATATGCGAATGACGAGAAACATGTGCGTTTGCTTTTGTGCCAACGAATTGGGGTCGAAAGTGAGCTCCGGGGCCATTTAGAGTTTGTTTTGTGCGTTTGAGTATGTGCGGTATCATTCATTTGAGAGCGAGAGGAAAAAACCCAAGCACGCCGCAAATGCGAAGGTATTAGTCAGGCGGTTGCTTTGCTTTATGAGAGCAACTGAGGGATATATAGCTCACCATGACTCTATTAAAAAAGAGACCCGTGCCATTTGTGAAAATAGAGGTCATATATGCTAAGGTCATGTGATACCAATAAAATCAAACTTTTTTAATAACCAGCTATAGATCATTTTCCCCCTCATGTGAATCTTAAACCGCAAGGTCAGTTTAGCAATGCATTCAACAAGCAGCAAAACGGCTTCAATAAATGTTATATCAGATTTGGGGTGCACGTACAGTATTATATCGCAGATTTCTAATCTGAATGACTGAGCGATCGGGATGAAGCGTTATATTTCTCCCCAAGTTTCTTGCTAACATATATTCTTTCTTTATGTCACATATCTCCCCTCTCTCTCTTTTAAAGATTCATGCGAGCGGCGGCTCATCCTCCCGGCGCCCTGGGCTAGTATTTTTAGCCCTCATTTGTTTGAGGGGTTTTTAATCTGAGGACATTGAAAAGTTGTGCCCTCTGTGAAGTCGTCAATCATGCCAGGAAGAGAAGTGTGGGGTTGTGTGATTTGTTATCTGTTATTTCCCTCGCTGTGGAGAGAGAGTGTCTCAGTGCCATGCCTGTCCTTAAGGCCATCACTTACAGAGGACCACTGTCTGTCAAAAAACACCCGCAACTTTAAGGGCTGCCTTTGTTGGCTCGGACAAATGAGGGTGACCTTTAACAGTAAAATAGACACCCACCGAGAGGAATGAAACAGCAGTTTAAATTAAGAGCGCCAAGCGGTCATTTCAAACGCTTCCTGTTGAACCGTGCGTGCGGGGCGAACGGAAAAAGAGTTTGAAGTTTTGAAGTTGAACTTAATTATACAACACAATGTGGCCAGCGGCCGTCAATAATGAAATCTACCTGGTCAGATATATTGACGAATGAGAGGAATAAAACTTAATGTGTCCTGAGGCGCTCCGGAGAGCTATCAATTATGAATGCTATCGACTGGGCACATAGCAAAGAAGAAATGGAATTATTACACTTAAAGGCCAGGATGAGTCCATTCTTTTTTGTCTCGCTACGATGAATTACAAAAGCCTTCAAAAATCATTTATGAATATTCTAGAAGGGCACACGGATGAGATAAGAAGTGACTACGCGCTTTGGTTCTTGCCTCAGATTAATAGCGACTTCAAAAAGGTTTGGAGAGTAGTGTGGCGTGATGCTTATCGATTGTGGCCGTGTTGACAATATTTTGGTGTATTTCAAAGGCAGGTGGAATCGTCACCAGTGCTGTGTCGAGTCAGGCCATGCAGGGCTCACTAGATTTTTCTTGAATTTTATATGAATAGATATAAATTACTATACAGACTATTAGGATGCTGCAAGCCTCATTTCTGACTTTCATATTCATCTCTAGCAGTGATTTTTTTTATGTTGGCTTGAAACAGCTAGTTCAGGATTTTAAATCAATGCTGTAAAAATTTGTGAATTTTAGAATATATTTTTTGTCCTCCATACTAAGACTAGAAAATCTTTTTTTTTTTGGCTGTTGGGAAAATGAGTAAACATGCTTTGTAGAACATTTCAACCAAAAAAATAAATTAATTAATTAGTTGCTTTTAAGTTTTAAATAATAAATGTATACATTAAGTTAAATCAAAGTCGTACTAAAGTTACACATCCTGCAGTGATGAGTTAATTTTTTTTCTTCTTTGAATGATTTTGAATTTTTGAGTGATGCAGAAAATTGAGTATAAGATTAAGGTGTATTTTAAAGAAAGAAGCTGGATTTTAATTGAAAGTTTGAACTGGGTTCTCAGGGCAAGATTATTTTCCCATAACTAGGTTGGGGCAGGTTGTCACGATTTTTTTTTTAATGTTATAAATATGTCAAATTTATAAATTACAATACTTGTTGTTCAGTATTTTTTTCCCCCTGTTATCTGGGTTTGTATGTTAGGTTGTTTAATGGCACATTCCATTGTGACACTTTACCCCATATAGTATCAACGTATTTTCAGGTAAGTGTTCAGTCCTTTTATCTGGTAAAGGTGGTTAAAAAATGTTTGTTTTGTTTATTTATTTATAGCTGCAAAGACTTGTGCCTATGCAGAAACTGACTTCAAATTGAAAATGAATGTAGCATGAGAAATATTCACTGGAGTAAAAAGTGTGACAATTAGCCTCAGCCACCCCTTATCAAATGAGATTTTAGTCGTATACTGCTTCAAGGCATTTTAAATTCTGTAAACTGTTTTCTATGTAAAGATTATTTTTTGGGGGTGGGGGTAGTGTAATCCATTTGTGATTTCTTTGTATGAGTATACCTCTGTAATTAAAGCCTCAGAGATGTTTACTGGTTGGCCAGCAATTAAGTTGAGCTTGAATGCTAGAACAATCTAGTGGAACAAATGAAGGGCTATTCATTGCCGTCTCTGTTTCTGCTTAACGGAGTGGAGGTAACAGCTTCACAGGTCTCTGGTATGGACCTCAGACCGCTTCTGCCCGTCTGCCTTGCCTTCTCTTTACTTTCTCCCTTTCCCTTTTACTGATATAAGATTAATTATTGAAAGCTTTAAGGTTTCGGAAATCCTCTGAATTTCAAGCACCTTTTCCATCTTTGTCAACTTCAGAGGCCCTTACTGGAGCAAGCTGGAATCTTTGTTTAACCGAACACTTTATTCTACTGATGTATGTGTGTGGATGTGCTAGTTGACCAGTGGAGCTGCTTGCTCTAAAGTCTGAAAATTTATTTATTAATTTTTTTAATGACAAATGATATTATCAGCATACGTTTGGTTGAAAAATGTAAATTTTTTTCAGCATGATTCGTGTGCATCAGCGGAAGCAAAAACATCTGACCTTTAGTGACCTCATGGTCAATGTCACAAAATGCTTACTTAAATAGTGACCTAGAAATGGTGCAGACTCTTAGTTATGTCTTAGTCATGTTTCTTTCTTGTTGTCAAAGCCCTAAAACGTTGCTTCCAGGTTTAAATTAGATTTTGAATCCCAGGTTTTCAATGCGGTCTCAGATTTTTGGACCCCACTGTATGTGCAGCTGTGGCGCTAAGGTCTGAAATATCATTTTAGTTGTGATGTGAAATGACGAATGTTCTGTTGGGATTCGGCACATTGCACCCAGCCAGAGAGTGAAGGTTTTAGAGGTGTGCTATGATGGCAGATTGGATGATACTACTTGGCACTGTAGAATATTTAAAGGAGAGAACCTCAGCATGTGTGATAATGCTTTACTCATCTGTAAGGCTCCACGCTCCCTGACTCTGCCCAGCACGTGCTCAAATAATTGAAAAATCATGTATGGGGTGAGAGATATGTGCAGCGCAGAGCTGAAGAAATATCATCAGTCTCTCAATCTCTCTTTTTTTCCTATCGCTTTCACCCCCCTTCCCCCCACCTTGCCGTGAAGTCCTTTGTCTGCTCCGGCCTCAAGTGCACGAGTCTGGATGGATGGTAATCAGAGACGGAGTGGGTTAAAGGTTGAGTTTAATATAGCAAAATTAATTTACTTGATTCCTGGAGTCAGATTATAAATCTTACTTATGGTGAACTCCGCCCTTCTTTATCAGAGCCCGAGCTCATTTATCTATCCAATAAATCTGGCCACATGTGTAATAGTTCCCCCTCCGAATTTAATTTTCCCTGCGTGTTAATTGCGAAGAATGGTCTGAGCTGGGTCACTCAAAAAACAAATCAATAGCTCCAAAAGATATATTCAAATGTGACCCAGAGAAGCATTTTCCCATTTTGCCTATTGATTTTGTATGTTGATTTTTCTGGTGCGAGATTATTTTGTGTAAAAAGGGTAGACCAGAACATGTCCGTTTGCAGCGCACGCAATGCTATATAAGGATTAATGCAAAATACACTTTAGAAAGCATTTGTGTGATTTCATTTTCTTTTCTGCAGTTCAGTGAGGGGTCACTGTTTGTCTTAATCTTAAGCTAAATTTGTTTTAATGCATTCTTATTGTGTGCGTGATCATGGGCGCCTGCCAGATAATCTCTTTTAGTGTCATGTGCAAATATCATCAGTAAAAATGCCATTCTTTGACTAGAAGAGAAACTGACTAGAATATATACAAAGAATGAATTGTGGCGCTTATAGTGCTGCTTATTTTTTTTATTTAGTATTGCTATTTGTTTTAGCAACCCATTTGCCGAAGGAAGGGAGTGTTGTAGATATATTGGTGTGGTCAAGTTCTCCTGAGAAGTTTGTATTTACGAGGTGGGAAGTCGATATTTCGATCTTATGTGTGTTCAAAACCACAGGTCAGATCAAGATGGCGATCTACCATTTCTAAAAAAAAAAATTCTTCTACCAAATGACGAATAAAGACTGTGCATCAGGTGTGTTTTTGCGTTGTTTTTATTTAATTAATGGAGTGCTGTAAATTTAAATAATTATACAGTATATCCATTATCCTAATTGTATAATACTATTGTAAAAAAAAACAAAACATTAATTTCAACAAATTTACTGTTGATATGGATGCGACATCTATTGTACAATATTTTCTCACTTACGCCCCCCAACTTTGGAAACTTGGTGCTCTAATTGTAATTATGACTTTGCGGTGCCATTCATGTGCTCATAAGTATGATCTTTTTGATATGACTTGAACGTACCATATGACCATTTACACATCTCTCTGGAATAGGCCAAGTGTTTTGTACGTTGTAGTGGACTATTTTTTCTTTTTTTTGGAAGATATACAAATATACTGGTATGGAAAGATTATAAAAATAAATCAAAGTCTAATCAATATTTTGTGTTTCTTTATTTGGTGAGTAACCATGAAATACATGGGATCATTTACAGTCAGCTGGTCATTATCGCAAAATATTATTGAATTAAATTAGATTTGCACTGAAAATAAATACAATTTAAATACACTATTTTGACACATTTAACATCTAATCACTGAATAAGATGCTGGATTTGTGTTACTCCAGTCAAAAGTGTTTAGCGATAAAAAAAATGTAAAAAAAGATTTCTTGATTATAATCTCACCCACTAATACGTTTGATGGATTAAAGCATCAAGCAACAGTCAGCAGTTGCCTTTTTGCACATTTTGGTGTTAGTGGTTTTAGTGTAACTAAAGAGCTGTGTCTAAGCCTGTATTGGCATTAAAGAGCGTGATTATCCATGTGGGGAATCCCAGCATGCACTGCAAGGTGACCCACCTGGGCGCACCGGCCTCGACCACCTAGCTAAATTCTGCTGATGCATCCACAGAGAAAAGCTCCTCTCGCACAAAGCACATTTGGCCACAGTGATAAGAGTGAAAGGGTTCAGGTTGGGTAGATTCCTTTCCAGAATCAGATTCCTCCGCTTTGCCCACATTGTCATCGCTAATGTTTGTCTTGAGGTAATAAAGTGTGTGTTTTGTTTGCTTACCTTACAGCTAATGACGTTAACCTCACACACATTCGGTCACCACCGCTCAAGCACACAAAAGAGAGAGAGGGGATACTGAATACCTGAGCTATAGAGAGAATATGACTTCATGTTTCTCATAAAAAGGGAGGAGAAGAATCTTCCAGCCCAAAGCCTCTTGTGTATGTAGGATTATCATGATGGATAAGGTGATTACTGTATGGTTTGCCAATTTCTTCCAGGCAGAGCCTGTGCGTAGACTGAAATATGATTTCCTCATTCAAATTGTTGTCAGAAGTTCTCGCCTCTAACCCTGAACTCTGTTGAAGTTTGGAACATCTATCAGATTCACCCTCCAAAATGAGATTTCTACCGACTAGTTAATTTTGCGTGCAAGCGTGGCCTTTCCTTCAGACCTGCGGGCCACTTAGGGAGGGCCCTGTTATTCATTCCTTTTGAGTTAATTCAGCTCGCCCTCCCTTTATGTACTTTTGCTATCGATAATTTCCCTGTCTTATCAAAGCTGCAAACAGAAAGTCAGCCATCCATGTCCATGTTTAGCCTCCCCAGATAAAGGGGAGAGTCCATCTGGATGCTTGTGAATATACATGGACCGCTTCCATCCGGGCTGGCTGAGGATGGCCATGTATATTTGACTCCTTTCAATTGCAAATTGCGAGTATATTCCTCTAGTGAGGTGCGTCACCTTGAAGAATGACTCCTGCCCCCCTGAGACGGTGCCAAACAAGTCCTTCATTCGGAATGATAATCAGCCATAGCTCAAGAAATATCTCGCACCTACCTTTAATGGCTTATTGTGTGCGTGATCATGGGCGCCTGTCAGATGATCTCTTTTAGTGTCATGTGCAAATATCATCAGTAAAAATGCCATTCTTTGACTAGAAGAGAAACTGACTAGAATATATACAAAGAATGAATTGTGGCGCTTATAGTGCTGCTTATTTTTTTTATTTAGTATTGCTATTTGTTTTAGCAACCCATTTGCCGAAGGAAGGGAGTGTTGTAGATATATTGGTGTGGTCAAGTTCTCCTGAGAAGTTTGTATTTACGAGGTGGGAAGTCGATATTTCGATCTTATGTGTGTTCAAAACCACAGGTCAGATCAAGATGGCGATCTACCATTTCTAAAAAAAAAAATTCTTCTACCAAATGACGAATAAAGACTGTGCATCAGGTGTGTTTTTGCGTTGTTTTTATTTAATTAATGGAGTGCTGTAAATTTAAATAATTATACAGTATATCCATTATCCTAATTGTATAATACTATTGTAAAAAAAAACAAAACATTAATTTCAACAAATTTACTGTTGATATGGATGCGACATCTATTGTACAATATTTTCTCACTTACGCCCCCCAACTTTGGAAACTTGGTGCTCTAATTGTAATTATGACTTTGCGGTGCCATTCATGTGCTCATAAGTATGATCTTTTTGATATGACTTGAACGTACCATATGACCATTTACACATCTCTCTGGAATAGGCCAAGTGTTTTGTACGTTGTAGTGGACTATTTTTTCTTTTTTTTGGAAGATATACAAATATACTGGTATGGAAAGATTATAAAAATAAATCAAAGTCTAATCAATATTTTGTGTTTCTTTATTTGGTGAGTAACCATGAAATACATGGGATCATTTACAGTCAGCTGGTCATTATCGCAAAATATTATTGAATTAAATTAGATTTGCACTGAAAATAAATACAATTTAAATACACTATTTTGACACATTTAACATCTAATCACTGAATAAGATGCTGGATTTGTGTTACTCCAGTCAAAAGTGTTTAGCGATAAAAAAAATGTAAAAAAAGATTTCTTGATTATAATCTCACCCACTAATACGTTTGATGGATTAAAGCATCAAGCAACAGTCAGCAGTTGCCTTTTTGCACATTTTGGTGTTAGTGGTTTTAGTGTAACTAAAGAGCTGTGTCTAAGCCTGTATTGGCATTAAAGAGCGTGATTATCCATGTGGGGAATCCCAGCATGCACTGCAAGGTGACCCACCTGGGCGCACCGGCCTCGACCACCTAGCTAAATTCTGCTGATGCATCCACAGAGAAAAGCTCCTCTCGCACAAAGCACATTTGGCCACAGTGATAAGAGTGAAAGGGTTCAGGTTGGGTAGATTCCTTTCCAGAATCAGATTCCTCCGCTTTGCCCACATTGTCATCGCTAATGTTTGTCTTGAGGTAATAAAGTGTGTGTTTTGTTTGCTTACCTTACAGCTAATGACGTTAACCTCACACACATTCGGTCACCACCGCTCAAGCACACAAAAGAGAGAGAGGGGATACTGAATACCTGAGCTATAGAGAGAATATGACTTCATGTTTCTCATAAAAAGGGAGGAGAAGAATCTTCCAGCCCAAAGCCTCTTGTGTATGTAGGATTATCATGATGGATAAGGTGATTATTGTATGGTTTGCCAATTTCTTCCAGGCAGAGCCTGTGCGTAGACTGAAATAGGATTTCCTCATTCAAATTGTTGTCAGAAGTTCTCGCCTCTAACCCTGAACTCTGTTGAAGTTTGGAACATCTATCAGATTCACCCTCCAAAATGAGATTTCTACCGACTAGTTAATTTTGCGTGCAAGCGTGGCCTTTCCTTCAGACCTGCGGGCCACTTAGGGAGGGCCCTGTTATTCATTCCTTTTGAGTTAATTCAGCTCGCCCTCCCTTTATGTACTTTTGCTATCGATAATTTCCCTGTCTTATCAAAGCTGCAAACAGAAAGTCAGCCATCCATGTCCATGTTTAGCCTCCCCAGATAAAGGGGAGAGTCCATCTGGATGCTTGTGAATATACATGGACCGCTTCCACCCGGGCTGGCCGAGGATGGCTGTGTATATTTGACTCCTTTCAATTGCAAATTGCGAGTGTATTCCTCTAGTTAGGAGCGTCACCTTGAAGAATGTGAATCCTGCCCCCCTGGGACGGTGCCAAACAAGTCCTTCATTCAGAATGATTATCAGCCATAGCTCAAGAAATATCTCGCACCTACCTTTAATGGTCTCTGCTGATTAGGTTTTAAAATGAAGGATCATTTTGTCCATTTGGATGGGGGGAAAAGAGGCAGGATTGGATGCTCTATTCAGTAGCCAAATGAGAGGTCAAATAAATGTGCATTCATGTTTTTCTTCTTCATTATTTTTTTTTTATTCTGTACCAAGAATGACTTTTGGAATTCGTAGATAAGCTGTGATGTTGTTGAAAATTACCACAGCAGTCTGTTTTCAAGGTTAAGTAAGGGAAAGTTAAGAGAAAACATCTTTTCAGAGTACAAGTTTGACCGTTAATATCGATTTACATTCATAGAAAAAGCTATGTTTTTGTGTAAATCTGTATTGCGTTTAGCGTGTGTGTTGCAGAGCATTTCTCTTGGTGACAGATTGAAGAAGAGCACTGTGGGTTGAATGATGGGGGGAACATGACGACGGGGAGCGTTTGCTGGATTCTCATTCGCGGACAGCCGCAACTGAGAAAATGAGGGCTGCAGCATTAGCATTGCAGCAATATGAATGATACATTACATGATTGTCTTGGACTGAACCCCAAGAAGCATGCAGACTGCAGATGCTGACTTCCTCCCGTGGTGTCGTTCTCCATTTTCAATCTCTGTGTCCACCCTCTGACGTACTCTGGCGCGGTTCGAGTCGAAGATTATAAGATGGCAACAGAGAATATTTACTATTTCTCATGCTTAGAAGGGGCAGAAGCGGGGTTGGGGATCATATCTGATGAACTGAAAAAGACGACTACAGAAATTAATGTTGTTATTTGTCTTACCAAACACTGGATGTTTAAAATGACTCCATATAGTTTCGCTGGATATAATATGGAGAAAGATCACTTCACCAAATCAGATTCATTTATTCCCAGTGGAGTCATACCAAATCCAAAGCGTTTTGCATAATTTCTATACATAAATACATGTGTGTGTTTCTGGCTGCTGATAATTCAGCTTTGGCATCATAAGAATATTTTTTTTAAACAGTATTTAAAAAAGAAACAGTTATTTTCAAATTATAGTAATATCTCACAATATTACTGGTTTTACTGTATATTTTATCACATAAATACAGCCTTGGTGAGCATAAGAGACTTCTTTAAAAAACACAAAAATCTTACTGACTCCAGACTTTTGAACGGTAAGACTGATTTGATTTGCTCATGTTGTCTACATCAGATAAAAAGAGTGAGGGTTAGCAGTTGAAACTGCATTATGTTGCAGTACTTAATAAAGTCACCAACCAGTGGCTGTGTTTTTATTTATTTGCCAATTCCAAATATTACTTTCACTTGGCGTTTGGCGAGTGTTTATTCCACATTTCCACATATTCACTCTTGGCTGGAACACATAAGTGCAGGAAAATAAAATTATATTGTCAGGAATGGAAGCAAGCCTATATTTGATATGCATTTCAAAGGTCTAAAAAGACCAAAAGTGAAGACCCTTCCCTCCTGCACCCTTCACCCCCTCGGTTAATTATTGAGGAGATGTCGAAAGGATACATGAGTGAGGAGCATTCGAGCTTTCATCACTGTAACCTTTCATTGTCTTCTTCTCTCGCATCGCCTTGTCACTGTGGCTAATAAAAAGCCTGGCCGGTGCCTCTGAAAGCCAGAGCTGTAATGAATAGGCCTGATTAGAGAGCCTAATCGCCCTGAACTTTACATACATTTTCAGACAGTGTCAAAGAGTGGTGTTGATTGGGAAAAAAAATTAGCAAATATTCCTCACCTTAATTTTTTATAGCTGCACCATAAATGTTCAGCTTTTTGCTTGTGTGAGTGGAAGGCCTTTTATGTCAGACGTGGACTTTTGATATTTTATCTGGGATTTCTTTTAGGGCGGCAAATATATACAGCTAAATGTAATTGTAAGGGATGTGCATTAGCGAAGAATTGACCTGAACACCCAGTCACTCTCTGAGTGACTATAATGGTGAATGTATATTTGAAAATGAACACTGGTCTTGCTTTAGCTTATTAATTGATGCAGCATGCAGAACTCAGCCTGGAAGCTGACAAAAAAAGCCACTTCCTTTGGGAATTCTTGCTGACACGGAAGCTTATTTCTGCCACTGAATAAAATATAAAAAGCAAATTATGACTTTTAATCTCAGAATTGTTACAATCTCTCAATTTTTTGCAATTCTGACTTTTTTTCTGAGAATTGCGAGTTTATATATCACATTTCAGACTGTCTCACTCTAGAAAATGGCAAGATGCAGACTCAGAATTCTGAAAAAAATCAAAATTGCGAGATTTTACCTCAGAATTTTGAATTTGCAGAAAGCTCAGAATTGCAAGATGTAAATGTTCAATTGCGAGTTTAGAACTTGCAATTCTGAGGGGGGAAAAGGCACAATTGCAAGACGTAAACTGCTTTTCTACCTTTATAACTCACAATCTACTGAATTGATACTGAATTGCGAGATATAAGCTTGCAGTTCTGAGGGGAAAAAAAAGTCAGAATGTAAATTGTGATTTTATAATTAGCAGTTCTGAGAAAGAAGTCTGAATTGTGAGGGAAAAACTCGCAATTGTGAGAAAAAAGTCTGAATTGCGAGATGCAAACTCAGAATCCTGAGAAAAGAAGGCAGAATTGTAAAATATAAACTCACAATTTTAAAAACGAAAGTCAGTTATTATTTTTTAAATGTATTTTATTCAGTGACAGAAATAATCTTCCAACTGCTGAATATTAAATTTGCCAAAAAGTAAAAGATGGAAAATTGAAGCACTTTTCAGGTTCTTTTATTATTATTATTATTATTATTTATTTAATATTTAAAAACACTCACAAATATCATGCTAGCACACTAGAAGGATTTTGTTGTTGTTGTAACCCGCACCCCCCCACACCTTTTTTTTTTCCGCGTATGATTGAAACCAATCCCCCCCTCCCTCCACAGCCCCAAGCCCACCGCATCATGCTAAAAAGAATGACTGCCACAGACTGATGACTTTCAATATGCCTGTGTCTCCCGCACTAGTGAGTGGGGGCAGGGAGGGTCAGCGGTAATTCATAACTGCTTTAAAATTGTGTGGAGCACTGGCAGCAGCTGTCAGGGTGGTTGTGCAGAGGCTCTGAGTATGTAAATGTTGAGATAGGGAGTTCTCCTCCACAGGCCTCCTTCATCCCTCATCAATCAGGACTCCTGAATACATCAGGGGTATTTTCATTATACCCTGTTATTTACTACATCAGGACAAATTACCCTGGCAGACCAGGCTGCTTTTTCTGGGCAGCCCAATGCGGCCAACTGGGCCTCGGCGCTGGAATCTTATTGTAAACATTACGGGATAAATCTCACGATTGAGCACATCAGTCTCAAGTGCGGAGTGGATGGCGGCCGCCAGCACTGCTGAGATTGTTGTCCACGACTTTTCGGGATTTTTAAATATCGGATCTCTCTCTTAGCCTCTTGTGCTTTTCCTCATCTTCAATTTCTCACCCTTTTCTTTCCCAGAGGACATTTCCCATCCCAGTCCTGCAGTCTAATTGGGATAGAAAATAGATCCACAATCCTATTGGAGCGATATGGGCTTTTTACAAGTGGGGAGTTATGAGACTCAATCCAAACCTCCGTCCTGCCTTAACCAGCACTAGTTTCTATGCTAATGTTCCTTCCATCACGATAGATTAAGCAAACACAAACACGAAATGAGGCTGGATTTGAAAGTGGACGGCTTTCTCCTTCATTTGTAAGGTGTTATGTATTTTTTTTTTACTTTTTATATAAACAGTAGAAATCTATGATCCAGTATGTCCTTATTTAGATATGTAAATGTATGTTCTCACACACCACCTCACTCATATCGTGCATGAGTCTGTATCATCAGATATAAAAATACATTGTTTTCCTGCTACGATTAGTGTCCAAACATCTGGCACTAATTGGCACTAAATTATATCCCCAATATGAAATGAAGGGCAGAGATCACACAGTCTGCGAGGCAGGTGTCTGAGTGATCAGCAGATATCACCAACAGCCAAGAGAGGAGAGGGGGAGGACTCGCTAAGACCCTCTCGGGGAAGGGGAAGGAGGGGGTAATGTCTAACGTGACATAATGAACACTGAAGATATGAGGAATACAGATGGTAGGAAAAATCAATACCAAATGCATTGGATTTACCACGGCACAGCGATCTGTCATTAAACGTAAAGAGTTGCTTTGCTTTGCTGTGTGAACAGTGTTATTGTGTCCAGAATATTTCACAATGTCCACGCCGGCGCTAGTGTGAATTTGTATTTTTCTCTAGAATTATAGATCATAATTACTCTCATTTTAATCCAAGCACGATAACAATAACTTACACTTTGCATACGTTTGTCAGTATTTGGCAGGGCTAACAGGAAACCAGTGACACACTTGGAGAAAATAAGTGAAATGAATGCGCCGTAACAATGTACACTTAATTCCTGTTCACACCAAGGATGATAACCATTACACTAAAGTTTTAAAAATAATTTTCTGTTTAAAGAAGTCCACACTACACAAAATTGCTGGAATCATTTTCAGAATGATAAAAGTATTAAAGGCCTGTTCACAGCAAGAATAACTATGACGACAACTGTAACGATAACTTTAACGTTCACACCAGTGGATGATAACGGTCTGTTTATTCTAAGCATGTGCTTCAGTTATGTTGTCTGCTGCTTTAAATGCTGAAGTGTTTTAAAGTTGGGTGGATTCTGATTGGCTCTTAAGGCCTGTTCGCACTAGGGATTGATAAATATAATGATAATTATAAATATAAAGTTTTAATAATCATTCTAATTCTATGACGATAGAGATAATGACACATAGGAAGTATGTCTCTTGAATCACTTTCAGAAATATTTTTTTAAGCTGATGAATGATAAAAACATTGACAGCCAATCAGAATCCATCCTGCTTTAAAGTTATTGTTGTAGTTATCTTTGTAGTTATCATCTGTGATGTGAACAGGCCTTTAAAGATTTTATTGTTCTGAAAATAATTGTAATGATAATGTTCCTCTGTGCCGTTATCGTTATAGTTGTGGTGTAGACTATGCAATTCTGTTTTTTTTTTATTTATTATTCAAGTTCTCGTCCGTGGTGTGAACAGGCCTTAAGACTTTGTCGTTAAATTACATTTATTTATTTTCTCCAAGTGTGTCATTGGTTTCCTGTTAAGCCTGCCAAATACTGACAAACACAAGCAAAAAAGTGTGTGTGAAATAACAAGAAATAACAAGTGTGAAATAATAAGAGTCTTCATCCCTCATGTCGGTTTGATTAAATCTGCCTGGTTTTGATGAATTGGGCCAAGTTCATTAGTGCTGGGTGTGTGCGGCCCTGGGGGTCCAGCCCTTGCAACCAGATGGGTGGAAGGGCCTTGGAGAACAAGTTCAGAGGTCGTCAGGAGAAACTTTGCTACTTCTTAACTTAATAAATCCTGACAACCTAATCATTGGCCCGCCTTTGTGGGGTTAGCCTCCAAAGATGGCGGAATGCAGGGCGTTTAAAGAGATCTGGAGGGCCAGAGGATGAGAGGGAAGGTGCGATTGAAGCGTCTGGAGAGATCTCCAGGAAGAGAGAGAGGCCAGCGGGGAGTGCCTTAGCAGGGGGGAGGGAAGGGTGACACGGGCGGAGAGCACAGGGGAGTCTAAAGCACTTCCATCTCCTGCCATCTCCTGCAGCTTCTGATGGGAGAATATGATAAGGCCCCCGCCAGGATAATAGGCCCCGGCAAATGTCGAGGCCTGTGAAGAACACGAGGCCAGATCAAGTAGCTGAAGCTAACTTCAGGGAGAGTGCTGAAAGCCGGGAGCCAGGGCTCGCGGCTCGGCCGTGTAGGGGGCTCAGCGAAAGGGCGGGTGTGTGTATGTGACAAAGGCCATGGATGAAGGCGAGAGTCACCTACAAAGCCCAGGCTGTCTGGCAGGATTTGAGTGCCGTGTTGCTGGTAGAGATGATGCTCCCCTCTGATATCCTGGGGGAGATTATAGCAGGAGAGAGAAGATAAAAGAAATCTATAAACATGCAACTCCTCGTCTCTGCACCTGTATGAACTTCTGCGTCTTAGAAGTATCTTCGGTATGACAGCTTGTGTCTCTTTTTCGTTCCACCTTTCCGTCTTTCCGCTGGTGGATCTTAATAATGGCCGCTCCATGACACGGATCAGTGGCCTCTTCTGTTAGTGGCTCATTTGTTTCCCTCCTCCTTTGATAGCTCCGTTAAAATATCTTGTGGGAGTCTCGTTTCGTTTATAAGGTCTATTGATTCAACTCTTGCCACAATCTATTATGCTATTGTCTTGCCTTAAGTGTCTCATCTGTACTATTCATGAACGGTCCACTATATATCAACCCATGTTTGCTTTAGGACATAATAGATATGCTTCCATGTTGTTTTGAATATTTTCTATCTGTAATTTATGTTCTCTGAAGTCGGATCTAAAGAGATTAGAAAGTGCAGGCGTATAGAACTGCACGAAGCAACGCGTGGACTGACCAGACTATTGAAGTTTTCCAGGGTCATGAGCAAAAGAAAAGATTTATGAGAGGTTTCTAAACACGTATTGAATCTTAAGTTTTACTGAAGGCAGACACGACCCTTAATGATCAGGCCTCTTAATGCA
>NW_015552531.1:2124735-2126481 GCF_001515605.1 Sinocyclocheilus anshuiensis
ATTATCAGGCCTCTTAATGTATTGAAGGAAAATTCCATGTTTTCATAGACAATCTCCTCCAACACACAGCTATGTATCATGCTATTCTTGAGGTGTCTGTGAAGTGTAGATTTTTGAAAATTATGGTGCAGATTTGGATCTTTTTAATATATAATATAATATAACATAATATAATATATATATATATATGTGTGTGTGTGTGTGTGTGTGTGTATACATACATGTATACATTCCTGATAATTTACAGTGTTTTAATTCATGCTTGCAACTATTAGATCCATCTTTAATCACTCACTTTTGTCAATTTTCTCTTGGTAGACTCCATTATTAGTTGCCTTGGCAATTGACATTGGCTCCAGGATGTTGTTGGCAGTGGGGCAGGGTTGGGGTATGGAGATATGACCTCGCTTAAGCTCTTTTGAAGGCAAGGCAGAAGTTTTGAAGGCAAAGCTGAAGTCAGGTATGATAAAAGTATTGATTGCCTCGAAGAATCACCTCAATCAAAATTATTAATGAACTAGCAACTAAAATCATTAATGAGGACAAAATACTGTGGAATAAACAGCAGACTACTTCCCCCAGGCATTATTAATTGATCCCGGGGAAGGAACTGAGAGAAAATGAAATGTTTGCATAGGAAATAAAGAATGGTTGTGTTAAAATGTGTATACACTACCATTCGTAGGTATTTCAGCAAGGATGCAATAAATTAATGAAAAGTGACAGTAAAGACATCTACATTGTTACAATATATTTCTGTTTAAAACAAACGCCTTTCTTTCTATTTAATTCTGCAAAAATTCATCATGTTTCCAATAAAATAACTGTTTTCAACATTGATAATAATAAGAAATGTTTCTTCAGCACCAAATCAGTAGATTAGAATGATTTCTGAAGGATCATGTGACACTGAAGACTGGAGTAATGATGTTGCAAATTCAGCTTTGTCATCACAGGAATAAATTACATTTTAAAATCTATTAAATTATATTAAATTGTTATAAAATTTTACAATATTGCTATTATTAATGTATTGATCAAATAAACTCAAAATTCTTACCGACCCCAAGCTTTTGAATGATAGTGAATTTATAATCCAATAGGGACAAAAGTTTTTAATTAAAGATGGAATAAAAACTGCGTTTGCATTTTCAGCTTAAAAGTTAAACAGAAACCTGAAGGTCTGTTACAGTGATTGTTAAGGGACTCTATATTTCTATAGAGTTCTAATATATCTGTATAGTAGCTCTGTGGTCACCCTGTTGTTCTTCAACATGAGCTTCATGCTGAGATCACGGCTTTTAAGGTGCCTGTGCACTGTCAATCCAGCCTTCATTAGCCCTCTCTCAGAACCCCGCCATACTGCCCCTTCTCTCTCTCTCTCTCCTCATCTTTGATCTCTTCATGCTCGCTCACTTCTGCATCTGATGGGGGGAATTAGAGATAGAGAGATTCTGTCCGATTCGCATGGACCCTGACACAGTAGAGCCAAATGATGAGAGAAGAACAGAGCAAGAGAGATGACGCAGTGTCTTAATCTTCACTGTTTCTCTATGACTTACCAGCGTTGTTCCTAAGCTCAATGGGACACTGTAGAAATGCTTTAGACACCCTATAGATGAAGCAAAAGGAGAGCAGGTCTTTAGGTCAAAGACATAAAACAATGCTGGTCTTCAGCCTTTTCACCCTTTCTGCATCAAGGTGTTTTTTTCACAGGCAATTTCGGCCCTGTTGAAAGTTAGAAAA
>NW_015552531.1:2126603-2174564 GCF_001515605.1 Sinocyclocheilus anshuiensis
TTTTTTTTTTTTATAAACCGGCTGAATACTTTGTTCTGCTAAGGCTTATTTCATAGTAAGCATTTTATGTCCTTCATACACAATTAATTATATTTTTACAATTGCATGCTTTGGCAAACATGCAGCTTGATTGGAAATGGCACAAAAAATATTCTGGTTGAAATAAATATTTACCTTATTTTTTGTGTTTTCTTTTTCTGTCTCCGTGGTAAACAAGTACATTAACTTTTGAAAGGAAAAAAAAAAACATTATCGGGCGAAATTGTTTAGGATGGAAATTATAACTGAGGAATACTAGTAATTTGTTGAATTTTTATGTTTTAAACTATAATGTAAGCAAGGATTGCTTCAAAGCATTTCAATATTAACTGTGAAAAAATGTAAAAATTTAAAACAGTTTTCTTACAGTAAATATTTAAATTGTTTTTATCGCATTCTTTAAGATTAGAACATTTAGAACTATGATAATATTTTTATGATGGATTTTCAGATTCTAATATTGCTAAAAGACTAACAAATGTTTTTCTAGGACAAGGTAAAAAATAGACATTTAAAAAAATAGAAAAAGAAATGAAAAAAAAAAAGATTTCATGACACTTTAGATTTGATCTTCATATAACGTAAAAAAAAAAAAAGTTTAATAAATCAATTTGTAGGACATAAAAGTGCCAGTAGTTAAAGAAACACGTAAGTGAATGGGAGTTGTGGGGCGTTAGAACTACTTCCTCTTGTCCTTTTATTTAGTTACACAAGCATATTTTTCTGTATTTATATGCTTTGGAGTTGCAGTTGTACTGAAAAAGAGATCTGAAAATAATCATGTGATCATGTTTTATGACCTTTCCCCGGCTTGACCGTGACTGGCATGACCCTGTCATAGGCTTCATAATACTTGCGATTCCATACATAGGAATGCCATAACATTACCATGGCCACTTTTACTTTCATGCTCATACGACACGTGACTGTTTTTCTTGGTTTCACTGCCGGGCGCTCACAGTAATCAAAACAATTCAGCAAATAAATATGGCAATCAAAACAGACAGGCAGAGAAGCACTCTGCCTTATTTGAATGCATATCAATTTGATGCCCAGGAATAGGCGCTGCATATGGCGGTGAGAATGGAGATGTTTAGATGTTTATGCCGAATCTGCTATTTTCGTCTATGTGATTTTGTCCTTGTGGTGCCAGTAACGGTTTGTGTGTGTGTGTGTGTGTGCACATAGATTCCTCGCGACTCCAGCCTCGGCCTGTTTGCAGTATGATTTGCAGAGTTAATTTCATTCTTCTTTTAAGATCTAACATATATACTACATGACAAATATCTAGACATGACATATCGAAGTAGCGTTTTTAACGATTTAGCGTAACGTTTAGCGTTAACAGTTTTTAAACATAGCGTGCTGCATAAATATTTCACTGATTTGTTTATTTATTTACTTGAGTCGTTTTATTAGAAGGAATTTTTTCTTGGAAATGCCACAGCTAATTTCCTGGCGTGGGGCGCAAGATCGAGAGGCCCAGGCAGAGTTATGGCGTACACAGTGCATTTGTGTGGTGTGAGCCAACACATTAAACTCATGGGAGAAAACGGCCTCAGACAGAAAAGGAGCGAGAGAGTAGCTGTGTATATCTGCAGAGGAAGTACCTTTTTTCCTCTTTCATTTGCCTTGCTCGCCTGCAGCTGTTTTAAGCATGACACAGGTAGTGTATCTAAGGAAGAGATATGCAGTGCATTAAACATACAAATCAGCAGCAGACTCCGTAGCCTGAACCCGTCATCGCTTGGATATCTGATGCAAAATTAAAGCAGATATTTATACTGAAACCAACATTACGGCATTAGTTTTCACAATTTTCCCTGAGCCCTTCTTTCGGTGTGTGTATGTTGAATACATATTCATTTACTTTTTCTAATGTCAAGAAAAAACACCTTCAGCGATGTCAAAAACCCAGCGATCACAGGCTTTCCGTTTTGTTTTCATTCCTTTTTTCTTCTCCCATGAAAAGATCCTTCTGTTTTTTTGTCGGCAAATGTAATGTCATCTTTCTACAAAACGCAGCACGCCCGTTTTTGAATCTGTCATATATCTTAAAAGTGCACTCATATTTTACGGCTTGCTTGCTTTTGTATTTTAAAACAGAAGTCAATAGGTATGTTCGAGGGGGAGCGTGTTTGTCAATTTGCCGTCATTCTTATTATTTGGTTTTGCATTTGTTCTCGAAATAGATGTGTCTTCATGAATTTGCCTGCAGTTCCTTAGAGTGCAGCAAAGCATTGTCTCGCAGAAACACTGAAATTAAGGGTGCAAACTCTGCTTATGTAATTCATTCTTTTTCTTTTTCTGTCCAAATACAAAGTATGAATTGTAATGATGCTTTTAATTGGTGTGAGGTAGAGAAATGTTGGAAAGAAACTAACTAAAAGCAACATTACCAACATTTTGCTATTGCTCAGCTGTTTTTAAAATTGTTTTTCACTAACAAGCCACTATGTATGTTTCACTATGTTGTGTTTTTTTAACATTATATAATGTCCACAGTTTTAAAGTTGAGTGAAATGTGGTATTAATCAAACATTCTGATTACTTAGTTCAGGCAGGTTTAAATGAATCTGTTTAAAAAGTACTTGCATGGTAGCGCATACATGGCATCTTATGTTTGCTTATAGAGAAAATTTGAGTTATGCTGTTATTTCTGGCTATTTTTTGACTCGCCAAGATAACAGTGCTCAGACTGTTCCCAAAACAGATATCTTATTTCTTGTTTATTTATCTTAAATGGAAATAGATTGTTTTAGGTCTATAAAACATCCTGGGAATGTTAGTTGATGGATATAAAACCCTAAAACCTAAAAAAAATAAAAATATTTTTTTTTAGAACGTTAGGCATTGGTTCTCAAAAAATAGCCGAATAAGAACTTTGCATTAACATTAGGGGAACATTCTGTTTTTACTGAACAGATACATTTTTTTTTTGTAAAGTACTTTTTTTTGTTTTTGTAAAATAAATCTGACACTTATTCATATATTTAAATGACCATCTTAAATACCTGAAATGTAATTAGCTTTTTTTGCTTATATTGTACCTATCTATCACAGGTGTAGCTTGACTGTAATTTAACTACTTTAAATTATGAGTACCATAGTGTTTTTCCCAACAGCACATGAACATTTAATCATAGGCAAACTGAAATTGGTGCAATCTACAGAATGCACAGTCAGCAGGCCGCCATCATTGAAACAAAAGATATGCACAACTTGGACATTTGTCACTTTTTTTATTGGATCGAAATTGTGAAATGATTGGGGAGAGAGGAAAGAAATGGGAATAGGATAAGAGCCAGAATCTGTGAAAACCTGCAAAACATGAGCGTCTTGGCTCAACATGAATGAAAGCTAACCGCTAGGTCATGACTCTGGGAATAATAAATGACCCATATGAACTAATTTTATGATCCTTTTTCCCCCTTTTTAGAGCTTGGCAGCACAAAATCTGTCATTTGTCAACAGGTAGAGGGAAAAAGCCTGACATTTCTTCCCGAAAGTGTATCATGAAAACCATAGCAAGAAAAACAGAAAAGTAAACAAACCACCATAGCAATGAGCTTTGCATTTGCTCTGTTTATTTCATGGAAAATGAAGAACAGGCAAAATTTCAGAATTTTGCAACCAAGTCAAGTCATTTGAATTGTGCATTTTACAATCCATTCTGTTTCTTTAGCTTTGCTCTGGTCTGGTCTGTTCATCAGATGTGTATGAATGGCACATTTAGGTTTACATCACCACCTACTTGTTCTCCCTGCAGTTGTCTTGTTAAACCACAGTTAGCTAAGATAAGAGATCTAGATCAGGATGTGTGCATTCACAGTGTTGAATTGGTCTGAGGAATTTACAATGAACAGAGCCCTTTGGATTCTTCCCTTTCTACTACATACCACTCCTTTCAGTTTGTTTCACAGCACTCTCACTCTATCTCTCTCTTTCTCTCTCTCTCTCTAATACACATCCACATCCACATCCACATCCACACAGGAGACTGGACGAAGCTGTACCCCTGCTTAAGCTGTCCTCTGAGAAATTGCAAAAAAGTTTATTATTTAGTATATTTAAAAAAAATTTCAACATTTTATAATAATAATTGTTATAGTATTCATAATCATATTTTGTACATTTAGAGGCAAAACTTCCCAAATCATCCCACAACTACCATATTAGAAAAAAAACCTTGATTTAATATTTCATAGATAATCTTTTGCAAAATGTATTAGTTCTATACATTCACAGTATTTAGACTATGGTTCAAGTTTGGGGTCTTTTATTTATTTATTTATTTAAACATACTTTATTCGGCAAAGATGCATTAAATTGATCAAAAGTGACAGAGACTTTTACATTGTTACAAAATATATATTTTGAATAAATCTTCTTCTTTTGAACTTTCTGTTCATGAAAGAATCCTGGAAATATATATATACTGTATATATAAAGAAAGAAAGAAATGTTTCTTGATCAACAAATCAGCATATTAGATGATTTCTGAAGGATCGTTAGAGACTGAAGATTACAGCCGAAAATTCAAAAACTTTTCCATCACAGGAATAAATTACATGAAAAAAAAAGTTATTTTAGATGGTAATAATATTTAAAAATATTACATAATGTACCATATTTTTGTCAAATAAATGGTTTACATTCTTTCTTCAACATAACATTTTTACTGACCCCACTCTTTTGAACAGTAGTCTATGATTATGTATTTTCGCACCTGGATAAATCTGGACAAATGTCCCTTATTTTTTTTATTATAATTATTTTTTTTTTTACATATATAGTCTTAAGCAGCAATACATGATGGACCCTTTCAAAATACATGGTAATGTATGTGTTTCTATCCTCCCCCTCTAATACATAGAAATACACATTTTCTTTCTCACACACGCTCACAGAGGCTCTCTCGCTGTCTTTAGTGCCGTGATGCTGCTGTTTCTTCCTTGTTTCACCCAGTGCAGATCTGGATTTTTGTTAAACCCCTGTGGCCTGAGGGTCAGATGCTGGGCTGTCTGGAAGGAGAGAAAGAGGGAGAGTAAAGAAGGCGGAGAGAGAGTGAAGTAGTCTTTCTCAACTACCAAAAGATCATCCATCAGTGAGTATATGCTGCACATCAGCCAGCCAGGGCTTCCCCATGAGGAATCCTTTGTGTTCTTGCACTTGAGACTTCCCTTTCTCATTCCAAAAAGAAAAATGTTCATGAAATAAAAAAGATGTTAAGCAGAATGTAAGATGTTAAGCAGAATTTATTTTATTTTACATATATTTCATATATAGTGTATATTGTATATTCTATTTTATATAATATGTGACCCTGGACCACAAAACCAGTCATAAGGGTCAATTTTTTTAAATTGAGATTTATACATCATCTGAAAGCTGAATAAATAAGCTTTCCACTGAGGTATGGTTTGTTAGGATAGGACAATATTTGGCCGAGAAAATCTGGAATCTGAGGGTGCAAAAAAAATCTAAATATTGAGAAAATCGCGTTTAAAGTTGTCCAAATGAAGTTCTTAGCAATGAATATTACTAATCAAAAATTAAGTTTTGCTATATTTATGGTAAGAAATTTACAAAATATCTTCATGGAACATGATCTTTACTTAATATGCTAATGATTTTTGGCATAAAAGAAAAATTAATAATTTTGACCCATACAATGTTTTTTTGGCTATTGCTACAAATATACCCCAGCGACTTAAGACTGGTTTTGTGGTCCAGGGTCACATATTATATGTTTTAATAAAAGTAGACCTGTGCAATATATATTAGTGTGTTTGAAGGCACACAATAACTTTGTTTGGTGTTCAGACTAAAATTTAATGTATTATTTGCTGAAAATATGCAAAAGTTGTATGGACTACTTTAATGGGGCTTTAAAAAAAAATCTTCTTAAAGAATTACATCTCAAAGCCCCCTTTCATTGTATGGAAGAGAAAATGGCTTAGAGATTGAAAATATTTCCTTTTGTGTTCAGTGAAAGAAAGAAAACAACATTAAAACGACATGAGGTTTTATAAATGATTTCAAAGGTAGTAGCACCTTGTTTGGATCTGGTTTGGACTTCACCACCAACTGTTGTGATTTCAGCAGTTCTTCAACCATTCCATTTCAAAACCAACACAGCCTGGTCTCCGTATAAATTTCACCCCCCAAAAAGTGAAAAAAAGCCAATCCTTGGCCAAAGGATGATATCGTATTCATGCACGGCGGGGTGCAGCTCCAATCATTAATCTCCGTCCAACATGTGAGAAATCCTAGAGATGAATAACCGGGCAGAGAGCGCGGCGTGACCTCTGCGCTAGAACAATGGACCCTCATGTGCTTTCCAGCTTAGCAGACAGTCCGAAATTTCTGTTTGGAAGCAATAGCTACTGTCTATATAATATTTAAGGCCTATTCATGGAGTAACTGGCAAAGAATAAAAGGGCTTCCGCTGCTCACATCTGCTGGAGAAGGATGTGGTCCTGTGCCTGCTCCTCCTCTCCTGCCTCTGTGCAAATAGCACAACACAGGAGACAGTTGTTTCTGGCTGCCCCTATGCCTGTCATGGCTGTCAAGAGAAATCCCATGAATTATGACTCTTCCAGATGTAAGAGATTTCTAAGTTGCCTTGAACAGCCTGCGGTTTGTGGTGAGAGGCAGACAGAGAGAAAGAGAGAGAGGAGCCCATACTTTGTCTCATTTGAAATGCTCATGGTCATTGTTTTTTCCTCTTTCTTTTAACTCTATGATTTTATTTCATTTTTCCCTCTTTTTTCGGTCTGTTATACAAATCTACCATTTTGTACCACTTAGGCAAGGATGAAATGAACAACGCAGTTCAAAAGAAAAGGAAAAAACACAATGATAAAATCACTTTATATTGTTTCATAAAATTATTTATATCGGGGAAAAAAATTTTTTTCTGAATATTTATTGTTTTAGGAAATTTAGAAAATCAATTCATAAACACATAAAGTAGTTTTGTTTTATTTGTTTTGTTTAATTAGGTGTTGCATAATACAGATGTTTAGAAGTTTTATGTTAAAAATGAGTTTCTTTTGTCTGTATGTTATAATGCAGTTCAAAAGAAAAGAAAAAACAATGTTTTAAATCGTTTCATGCATTTTATGACAAAAGGACACATTCTGAAATAATCTTTTATATACTTCATTTATATCATGTGCTGCTGTAACGTGAATTTTCCTCCTTCGGGATAAATACAATTGATCAAATCAAATTTTTTATTTTTCCTGGATATAAGTATTTGCTTTTAAAAAAAATCCATATAGTTATTCATAAATGCATATAACATCTTTATTTCGCATTACACTAGCAACTCAAAAACAGGATACCTACCTTTCTTTCTTTCTTTCTTTCTTTCTTTCTTTCTTTCTTTCTTTCTTTCTTTCTTTCTTTCTTTCTTTCTTTTGCATTCATCAATCCATTTGCATCAACACACACATGTATGTATTACTCATAACTTTGGCGTTTGGTCAGTGGTGCTCATTAAGACTTTGGGGAAGGACAGTTTATTTGAAATTATTAAAGCATTAGGTTCTCTAATGTATCAGTTTAAAACAAGAAATCAATAAGTGAAACCTAATCTCACTCTCGTTGGAAACTCTTCTGGCTGGATATGTTTTCCTCGCTCTGCTCTTAAATGGTAATGCAATTTGGCATCACTAAAACCTTCCCTGTAATTGCTGATTGCCCTGGTCTGAGCTGAACTCACATATTAGATATGCTCCAACTTCTTCCCTTCCTCATGTCACACACACACTTTGATCATTGGAACCTTCTCAAGCACCTGGACATTATTATTATTTCTCATGTCAGCTGTCACACTGCTGTTCCACCTTACTTAGTCGGCCTTGAACACTCTTAATGATGGGCTTAACATCAGTTTCCCCAAACCCTCGCCCGTGCATCAGTGTCCGTGAGTCCTGCATTGAAATGAAATGAGCTAAATGAGCTTAATTAGGAGCTGGGTGTATCTGTGTGGCTACTTCAACATCTGCTAGCGATTGCAGGGGATTCGTCTGATCAGGGGTCAGGCTACGAGAAACTGGAGGTATAATTGTTTTAATGCAGCAGTGCGTTTACCGCATTGGGTGTTTATGTGTGTGTGCGCGCGTTTGATTGTTTCGAGAGTTCAATGCAGCTTTTCTTTCACATGTGAATCATGAATTTCCCAGACGAGGAACTCCGAGACCTTAAAGGGATAGTTCACACAAAAATGTAAATTCTGTCATCTTTTAATGTCGATCATGCTGTTCCAAACTCGTATGACTTTCTTTTTTATGGAATACGAAAGGATATTCTGGCTGTTGTTTTGCATACAGTGTTATTTTAATATTATTTCCATACTATTATAGAATTTATACATTTTTTGAATTTGCATTTATTGTTTTTATTTTCAGTTTTCATTTTAGTTTTATTAATAGTTATGCTTGTAATTTTTTCAAAAACATTTTATTTAGCGTTAACTTTACTTCGGTTAGTTGCATTATCATTTCTTTCTTTTTTTTTTAAGTTAAAGTTTTCTTATACTATTTATTATTTCATTTCAGCTTTATTTTAATTAGCAAAAACATTTTTTTAAGTAGTTTTAGCAGAAGGTTAGATCTTACAAAAAAATTATATGACTTCAGAAGACTTGGAATATAGTGCGTTACTCATACGGAACACTTTTATGATCTTATTGTGGTGTTTTTATGTTGTTTTGATAGCTTTCATTCACTTTCACAATATGGAAAAGAGCGGTCTGATTAAATGTAATTTTTTTAAAATTCTTTAAAAAACAAATAATTAAAAATAATACAGTAAAATAAAATAATATTTTGTGTTCCACAATGTACATTTGGAACAAAATGAGGGTGAGTAAATGACAAAATCATTTTTTTTGGGTGATGTATTACTTTAAAAACTGCTTTGGCAGGAAAGCAACAAAGTGTTTGAAGAAATGGAAAAAAGGGAAACACTAAGAGAAAGAATTGCAGGTTGAACATGTTTAATGAAGCATATTTTAAGCTCAGTTGATCTGAGCTTTATGTAGACGGTCAATCACTCTCCATCTTACAGGTGTCACGTCTTCATTGCTAGATCTGTCATTGCGTTTTTTTTCATTACAACAAGCAGGTTCCTCCGATTTTTCTGAGAAATGCTTAATATATTCATCAGCAACATGTCCTGAAGCTGTGGAAGTAAATCTTTGTTTCATGTGAATTAAAGAAGCACTGATGCACAGCACTGTTCCACTGGAGCTCAAAACCTGCCATGCCCTTGAAAAAACTCGACTAAATCAACAGGATTGTGCACCAGTTCAGCTGAGGAAATGATTCTGACTCTCAGAAATTCAGCGCCATTAGCATTCCGACGGCGGCATTGACTTTAAGGCACAATCTGCACTGCTTTCAAGTTGAAATGGGAACCCTGAACTGAAAAGCAGACAGTTTTGTGTAGCATTAGTGGCACCGCCAGACAGCTCACACTCTTCCTCTGGTCTTTCCTTTAGACACATCTGCGCTTTCTCCACCTCATATGGCAAAAAACCTCTGAAAAATGTCAGGATTTACAAGGTGACAAAAAATGACATTGCGTTCTAACCAAAGCATGTTTGTTAGAGACTTCCTAAATGGACTTTGGGGAAATTTATGAGGAAATGCAGCAGGATAAACTGTCTTCTCTTGTTTCTGCGATGTAGTCGGGATGTGTGAATATAGAAGGTGAGGTATTTGTTTTTGTAAATTACCTAGACGAAATTGAAATCAGATATACAGTTCTGAGACTATGCAAAATCAATTGCACACATTTTTTAAACACTAATTGTTTAACACAATTAACACAATTGTTTACCATGTCCTTGGCGGTGGTCCTTAACTGCGTTTTCTTTATTCCACACTTAATTACAATCTCGTATAATGAGAGATTAACTTCATGGCAACACTTAAGGCTTTCTTTGAACTATTTTCTCCTCTTTTGTATCCTGTTACCCTGCGTTTCAGATCTGTTAATGAGTCTGAACACAATTAGCCAACCATTCTGACATCTTAATTGCTGCTTTTTGATCCGGGAGATCGGGTTCCCTCACAGATGCAGCACTTAGCTTGATCTTATAGATTATTGCACCCAGAAGGTTCTTCTCTTAAATGTAGCTAACAGGTTGAGAATGAATGAATCTTCAGCCTTATATATCCTACTAAGGCTTTTCACTTTGTTTAGTATTTTGCATGAACCTCTCGCTGACAATTCTGGCACTTTTTTTTTTAGTTCTTTTCCACTCTTCTTTGGCACCGTCAGAGTTTTCTTTTTTTGTTGTCATGGTGCTGAGCCATCACAGTTTTCTTGGCAACATGTGTCAGTTTTCATGGAGAGCGTATAAATGTCATGCAAAAGATGTGATTTGTGAATCAAAGTCTGCTTCCAGGAGTTTGTATCGACTGGTATCCACACTGCCATGTTCGGTTGTAACCACCTCCATAAATAGCACAGTGTTAACTCACACACCTGTCCTGTCCATGTTTTTTTTTTTTTTCGTAAATTACACATTATTACAGCAAATTATCTCAGTATTGCTTCTTCTGCTGATGGTACCTCTGGTCTTTCCTTTAGACACATCTGCGCTTTCTCCACCTCATATGGCAAAAAACCTCTGAAAAATGTCAGGATTTACAAGGTGACAAAAAATGACATTGCGTTCTAACCAAAGCATGTTTGTTAGAGACTTCCTAAATGGACTTTGGGGAAATTTATGAGGAAATGCAGCAGGATAAACTGTCTTCTCTTGTTTCTGCGATGTAGTCGGGATGTGTGAATATAGAAGGTGAGGTATTTGTTTTTGTAAATTACCTAGACGAAATTGAAATCAGATATACAGTTCTGAGACTATGCAAAATCAATTGCACACATTTTTTAAACACTAATTGTTTAACACAATTAACACAATTGTTTACCATGTCCTTGGCGGTGGTCCTTAACTGCGTTTTCTTTATTCCACACTTAATTACAATCTCGTATAATGAGAGATTAACTTCATGGCAACACTTAAGGCTTTCTTTGAACTATTTTCTCCTCTTTTGTATCCTGTTACCCTGCGTTTCAGATCTGTTAATGAGTCTGAACACAATTAGCCAACCATTCTGACATCTTAATTGCTGCTTTTTGATCCGGGAGATCGGGTTCCCTCACAGATGCAGCACTTAGCTTGATCTTATAGATTATTGCACCCAGAAGGTTCTTCTCTTAAATGTAGCTAACAGGTTGAGAATGAATGAATCTTCAGCCTTATATATCCTACTAAGGCTTTTCACTTTGTTTAGTATTTTGCATGAACCTCTCGCTGACAATTCTGGCACTTTTTTTTTTAGTTCTTTTCCACTCTTCTTTGGCACCGTCAGAGTTTTCTTTTTTTGTTGTCATGGTGCTGAGCCATCACAGTTTTCTTGGCAACATGTGTCAGTTTTCATGGAGAGCGTATAAATGTCATGCAAAAGATGTGATTTGTGAATCAAAGTCTGCTTCCAGGAGTTTGTATCGACTGGTATCCACACTGCCATGTTCGGTTGTAACCACCTCCATAAATAGCACAGTGTTAACTCACACACCTGTCCTGTCCATGTTTTTTTTTTTTTTTCGTAAATTACACATTATTACAGCAAATTATCTCAGTATTGCTTCTTCTGCTGATGGTAATTAAGATTTATTGTTATTGTTATTATTATTATTATTATGAAAACATTCACATTGACCCTGGCTTGGTAATTTTAGATAAATATTAACATGGTCTATATATAATAATAGACCATGTTAACAGGACCAAAATATTATTATTAATTATTATAATTGTTTTAAATTCAAATAATTTGTTAAAGTAACTGATTAATGCTTATTCAATCCTTATTTTAATTCTTTATATCATTGATTTGTTTATTATATTATAAATATATTGGTTTATATAATAGATTGTAACATAATTAAAAATAGATTTAATAATAATAATAATAAATTGAATATTAAAAAATTATGCAGTTGTAATTATCATAATTATTATTATTATTATTATTATGAAAACACTCACACTGACTATATATATATATATATATATATACACCATGTTAATATTATTTTAAATAACTGATTAATTCTTATTCAATACTTATTTGAATTCTTTATTAATAAATAATTTGTGTATTACATTGCAAATATACTATTTTACATAATAGCTTGTGAAATAATTCAAAAATGTATAAATAGTGTTAATAATAATACACTGTATGTTAGAAAATTATTATGCAGCAATAAGTATTATTATTATTATCCTTTTATAGCATGCAAGTGTTTAAATGTAGAGAACCAGCAGGCCTCACATCTAGTTTGGCTTAAAAATGAGTTGTGAAAATGAGTTCTGAAAGTTCAGAAGGGATGTGGCACAGTTTGGCACCCAACCATGATGTAAGTAATTATTTTCAGAGCGAAACGAGGATTCATCGAGCATGTCTGGCTGCCGCCTCCACTAAAGCACCGAGCATGTAAATATTGCGGACCTCGTGTACTTCCTTTCTTCTTTTGCCATGAAGTCCAGTGTGGAAACTTTCAGATTTTACATAATTTAATGCTTTTCGGTTTGTCTCCAGTTTACAAAATGATTCGGAATTTATTATAAAGTAAATTGAAGTTTTTCATCTAAAATGCCACGGGGTCTGTTATATGTGTGTGTGATAGCTTGACTTATTGATTATGGAGCACGGTGTGCCC
The DNA here is from genome assembly GCF_001515605.1 of Sinocyclocheilus anshuiensis. Lineage (NCBI taxonomy): Eukaryota > Metazoa > Chordata > Actinopteri > Cypriniformes > Cyprinidae > Sinocyclocheilus > Sinocyclocheilus anshuiensis. The sequence continues at coordinate 2,139,396 of NW_015552531.1, forward strand.
AATTTCAAAGAGAAGAGTAGCAGTCGCCATGTAACTTCAGAAAATTCATTTGACTCGCTAAGGCCCTTCATGAGAAACATATGTCTGTATACTACTTCAGGTAATAAGATCTGCCTCCACTTGTAATGAAAGCGCCCTGTACCATCCACACACACAAACACACCACCATAAAAGTGCTCCCCCGAACAAAAAGAAAAGGAAAAGCTATTTCTATTTTTGCTTTTAGCTTCTCAGTGGAATGAAACCTTCAGGATCCGCCGCTGTTCTCTGTACTCTAATAGTGTGTGTGTTTGTGTTCGGTCTGGCCTGAGAGACAGTTATCTGTCTGCGTTGTACAGATTTCTATCCGAAGTGTCGGGATGCGCTACAGTGTATCAGAGAAACACTTGTGCTAATTTATCAGCACATGATGCAGATTGACAATCCGTCTGCCCCAAGGGCTGTGGGAAATCAGAGAGAGAGGGATTAAGAGGCAAAGCGTGAGAGAAAAAGAAGAGGATGATGGTAAGAAAAAGAAAGGATGAGTTTGCATGCGGACACCCTCAGGAGGGCGGTTATGTGTTTTTTTGTTTTGTTTTTTCCTTTCGCTGTCAGTTCTAGGCCATGGTCATCTTACAAGGCCCGATTGAGCAGCACCAGTTAAAAAAAAACATAAGGTCATCTTTTATTTTCAATGGAGTGTTCTGTTCAAAACAAGTGGTGATTGTGTTGCATATTTGTGTGTGGTATGCTAACTCATAAATTAGTATTATATTATCCAGAGGATGTTTTCACACAGAGTTTCTTTACCATGCTCGGAGGGAAAAATAAAAATAAATCCAGCCTAAGATGGTTTGCTGGTCATTTTGGTCCATTTTAGACCAGATCTCAATCCAGTTTAAATTTACACTTTGTTTCCTGCAACCTGGATCACAAAATGATATGAATTATTCTTTTATTAATATGGTTTTTCATTTCGTTCAATATTTTTTTAATCATTTTTAATGAATTGATCAACTCTTATTTAATCCTTCTATTAATTCTTTAACATTGTTCATAATATTAACATTGTATATTCGTTTGTGATATAATAATTCTAAATTGTGTAAATGTTATTAATAATAATAAGCTGAATATTAGAAAAATATTACATAGTAGTGATATATTTTTTATCATAATTTGTTTACGCTGACAGAGGATAGAATTCATTTCTGCATGAAGCTGTAGTAAAACGCTGGATTTTCTGTGTGTGTGTGTGTGTGTGTGTGTGTTTAATAACATTCCTCATTTTGTCATCTCCATAAGTCTCGAATAAACTCATGTCACCCTTGCCTTTGCGGGGTAACAGTCAGTAAGTTTTAGAATTGCACAAATGTGACAATAAAGTGAGCCTAACAAAACTTTGAATAGGTGCAGACTTGAATGGGAAACTAAAGTTTAATATGTGAAATGCTTCAGTGGTTATGTAGATGCAGTAGTTGCTGTCTGTGAGTGTGTTTGTGTGTGTATATGTGTGAAAGTGAGGCAGTGGAGCTTGATACACTCCATGTTTAGAGGTCGAGGTGACAGAATGGCAACCTACTCTGTCATGCTCTCTCCTACTCTGATTTCTCTTGCTCTTGCTCTCTCTCTCTCTCTCTCTCTCTCTCGACTGCTTTGGCCTGTAGAAGCGATGCTGGTGGAAGATATAAGCCCTGTTTTTTTGTATGTGCATATCTCTCTTCACCCGTCCCTGCATTTCAAACGTAAGAGGGACAGACAGAGAGGGTTACACACCAGCCGGCTCTGTGACAGCCAACCCATTGTGTTTCAACTTTAATAAACAAAATAATACAATAAACATAACTGATAGAAAGCACACAAACAGCCTCGTGCCCGAGGAGAACAAAATTGAACTTTTTGAAGTGAAACACTCTTGGTGAGTAAAACTTTCTTTAATCTGCTAGTCTTTTGTAACCGCTTTTCCGAATCCGGAAAGCGAGTCTCATTTATTCTAACTATTCGCATTTTCTAGGTGAAGAGATGTCACGGTACTTTTTTAGGACAAAACAACAAATAAACAAAGGCAGGCATATAGAAAGAGACAGGGAGAGAGTGAGTGTGTGTGTACAGGTAAAATATCTGCAAATGAGGTAACATGTTGTGACAGCTGAGCGAATGGTGAATAGATGTTAGACGCAGACTCTGTGTCCTAAAAGGGTGACGACTCCGCTTCATTTGGGTTTCCCACCCTGTATGATAACGCAGAGTGGGATTAAAAAATGTGCAGGTGATGCCGCATGCAATAGCGGTCCCTGTCACTGCGCCCCCTTATTAAGATAAATATTGCGATGGGGGGATTTTCAGCAGCGGCTGGGAAAAAGGGACAGACGCATTTATCTTCCCTCTGTTGGTGTTTTGGGTTTGTTGGGGAAATAGGTTTAAGCCCCTTTAACTCACCCCCAATGTATGGAAATATATGTGCATTTTTAAGGCGGGGGGCTAAATTTTTTTCCCCCTACACATTCGAGAAGGAACTGATAGACCCACAGATGGCATGATAGATGGACATGTAGACATATAGAGACAAACAGACAGCAAACCGCATACATCCCCTATAGAGCCCCCTGTCTTCCTGCAGCATCCATATCCACCTTTAACACAATCCATAGTTTTACATAATGCTGTTGCTCTGTGCCTCCGAGATAAGATGATATATATGTATATTTATATATATAATAGATCTATTAAACAGCAGTTTTCTTCCATATCTATATGTATATGTATATGGAAGAAAAAATGCTGTTTAGTGGGGCAAAAGGCAAATTTTTTTTCCCCTATCATTTCTTGCAGGTCTGGACAAAGATTGTAAGATACTATTTTAAGGGTAAAATAAGATAATAAGAAATTAATAGGAAAGAAAAACAGTGACTTGCAGAAAGTTAATTTTGGGGTTGTAATTACAATCCATTCAACCATTAGGGAAATTGAGAGATCAAACATGTATATTTGATTTTATGCAGATATTGGCAGAAATTGCAAATATTATTTACCTGCTGAAGCCAGAAATATGTTTCCGAGAGTACTATTGCGAGAGTAATATTGCATTGACATCTCAAATTAATCATCTGAAATCATAATAGTTCAGTTTTATATGATAACATGCTGTAGGATTTTATCCATTCTAAAATGGTAAAATCAGTCCTGCCTTTTTTCATTCAAAACGGTTTTATTTTCTTAATAAAAGTTGTTTTGAGAAATGGCATGTTTTTGAATATGCAGGATCAAAACGCTAATATTTCCTTCCTTGCATGTTCTTCGAACTTTGCGATCATTCCAGACACATCTAGAATAAACTAGTTTCATTTAATCTTTTCGCTTGGGGTGGGAAATATTTTCTGTTCTTCTTTATTTTTTTATTTTTTATTTTTTTTCCTGGTGGTTTTTCATTTCCAAGCAGACTGATTTGGGTTGTTAGTCGCTGCTAGCCAATTGTCTGTCCTCCATTTCCACTCAAGTAAGACACATGATGTTAATCCATCAACAGTACGGCTGACAGAAAACGTGCAGGATCTTTTTTGCCCGCCGTCAGCAAGATGCATAAAAGAATTACCTTTTCTCCATTTAAGCGGAGAGGAAATTTGCAACACGGCAGAACCCCCTTCTATAACCAAATGTAATGCTCGGGATTTATTTTCATAAGGTGCACACGTGACTTAATCCCTTTACCAAATGTTTATAGGCCGGTGGCGGAGTGGAGGTTTGCGGGTGAACTAGCATCACAGCACTCAAAGGTCCTAGGAAATGACCTGCAGTCAGCCAATTGAGGATATCCTTGAACTTGACTGAGGCAGAGAGAAGGAGGGAAATGACAGGGCTGTAGGAAAACAAAGGCGACCGGGCCACAGCTACCCACATCCTCAGCATCGGCCTCCCTCCACAGGGTCTGGGTCTGGCTACGTAAGACCTACTGACCAAAACACACACTTTAAGCCCCACCAGCCGAATTTGCTTTAAATAGCCACAAAATAAGACAGTCAGAACAGTGGCTAATTGCCCATCTAAGAAAACCAAAGGTCTTTGTTGCAAATTGGCAGAAAAACATCTGCCCTGAATTTGATAGGGTCCCCTTAGTCACACTTGCATCTATTATACAAAAGCTTAAGCTTTAGACAAAAAATGTGTGTGTAATTTTGACTGAGTTTAACTGCCACCCATTTTTCTTAATACAACAAGAGGGAACCCAGCAGATTCAAGGTAAACAAATTCAGCAAACATATCAAATTCTGTGTATTTTATTGTTGCTGAAGCCTCATGTATTTTAATACTGGTAAAGTCCCGGCTGGATTCCAATTAAAAACAGGTTTTCTTCTGCCCTGAGGGAGAACGGCTAATTATTCTGTTGTGGCGGATGGGGGTATATTAGCTGTACACAGCTAATATACAGTACACTTTCATCTTTTGTGTTCTTTATTCAGTTTTAATAGTGTTAGCTCAAAATAATTGCTTAATTAGAGTAAGTGGGTAGAGACAGAATGGGGATGCTGCTGTCTCTGAGGAGAAACCTGGAACTGTAGAACAGGCTCTGTGGATTTAATACAGCCCAGGCCTGACACTAACCTTGAGAATGTGGAACGCTCTTTTGCCTTTCTTCTGAGGATGCTGGGATTTGGTTGTGTTGTGTGGATTATACTTTGTTTGTTGTTTTTCCTCTATATATTAATATACAAAGATCTCATAAAGTATTTGGAGGCTGAGGCCACACTTAAATATTGTATGAATGTCATTGCGTTAGATAACAAAATATCAAAGCAGGTGATATCAATTTGAATTTTTTTTTTTAATTAAGTAAAACATATGACTGAAATAAGTCCGATTTCCAGGACGGTGGGGAAATAAGTTAGATTTTCATTATACTAAAATAGAAAAAGAAATAATAACAATAAAAATAAATATATATTTCAAAATTAAGACTATTAATTTGAGATGCTTTTGATACTTCATAAATTCAGTAAAACAAGTTTAAGGACCTGTTGGCAGTCATTGCAAAACAACTTTGCCACTTTGTTTGATATTTTGAATGAAATGCAACTTCATTCAGACATGTTAAGTGTGACTTAAATAGATAATTGACCTAAAAATAATAATTCAGTCATTCCAAATCTGTATGATTTTCATTCTTCTGAGGAACATTAAAGAAGTTATTTTGAAGAATGTCTAAGTGTTTTTTTTCATGTTGTTTTTGGAACCCATAATACAATGATTTCTGAAGGATCATGTGACACTGAAGTCAGGAGTAATGGCTGCTGAAAATTCAGCTTTGCATTACAGGAATAAATTACGTTTTGAAATATATTAAAATAGAAAACAGTTATTTTAAACTGCAATATTGCACCCCATTGACTAATTTTCTGGACAAAAACAGATAAAAGACATCATCCTTTGTGTTCCTCAAGAAGAAAGAGTTTGGTGTGACATGAGAGTGAGTAAACTGACAGAATTCTCATTTTTAGGTGAACTGGAATTCCTTTTGAGGCCACAGAAAAGGCGACAACATTCTTAAGGCCCTAAAACATTTGCCATATTAAAAATGAACGCTTGCAGATATGAAGGTAAGTTTAAAACAGACCATCTGAGATGCCACAGCAGATGATTATCCGGCCGGCCAATTGAGTGTTATACAATATGTAATATATGGGTATTTTGAACAGCCTCCAGCCACCAAGATGTTTTCAATTCAGCATGGCTCTACAATCATGATATCACTTTCCCTGAGCTGTTCCAGATCAGGATGGCCACAGACATCCGAGGTGATCACCTCGTCCAACTCAAAGGCTTTCTTGAGGAAGAGTAATTCCACAGTTGCTGAGATACTGAAAAAGCAATCTGCAAAAATACCTCAGGGTCATGTCTTTGGTCGGATGATTTGTGTGAAATGTCATATATTAAATATAAGTTCGACATTGAGCCACACACTGTAAAAAGTGCTGTTTCCCCCCAGCCGCGTTTTAGGTCAAAGTAAATGGTCACAAAGGAGACAGAACTCTTCCACCGTCACACACACGCACTCCATCTTTCCAATCTTAGAACGGGCGGAGGCCAAAAATGACACGCAGCTGCATTTCATTTGCAAATGCGAGCAAAACTTTTTCTTTCATTTCCCCCCCAGAATTCACAGTTCACTCCAATTGACATTCTTCCTTTTCCTGCACCTCTGTCTTATCTGCTGTGGGTTTCATCTGCCATGCAATAAGAAAAGGACAAAGCTTGTAACTAATTCATAAAGTCCAGCCATCTCCCGAGAGGTGCCGGAAAGAGAACGCTGTCTCTGGGGATGTCAGAAAGCCAGTCAAGCCAGCAATCCTGCTGTCCATTCGACTCCATGAGATATGACAGAAGAGCTACAAAGCATGTCGTTCTCAAGAAGAACAATTGATGTTTTCCTTTTTTCCCTCCCCTTGCTTTTTTCTGTCTATGTGTTGTTTGTTTTCGAAGAACGTTTTTTTTTTCTTTCTTTTTTTGGAAAGTTTACTCTCGAGGCGATCGTGAAAAAGCATTTGGATGGTTCTCAGTAAACAATGCGGAAATCTATTCACCTCATATTACTGTACTTATTATATTTGAACCAGGGTATTTTGGGTTTGTTTGTAAATACATAAATATAAATAAGTTAATGGATTTGCCCTTGGAGTCTGGTGTAGGCCTTGCTAATATCAATTAATTGATTTGATGCATTTGTCTAAAACAAACAGAAGTCTTTTTAACCATGTAAATCACTCTGCAATTCCATTTTCTGTTGGTCTCATACAGCAGGTTTACTGATTTATCAATTTAACCTTGAAGGTTTTCTTGCACAGGTGTCTAAAGTATTGAAATGAAGCTTTGAACACATGCAAAGTATATAGGAGAGGTCAGGTTGGTTTGTTTAGAAATCTACAACTTATCCCTAAACTGTGTAAATGATCAATTATATTGTTATTAGACTATTTTACCACCGGGGTTGTGAGCAGTTGTGCTGTTTAATATTTTTGTGGAAACTGAGATGCATTGTTTTTTTTTCCAGGATTCTTTAATGATTAGGAATTTCAAAAGAACATCATTTATTTAAAATTATAATCTTTTGTACCATTTTAAATGTCTTTACTGTCATTTTTGATCAATTTAATGCGTCTTTGCTGAATACAAGTACTAATTTATTTAAAAACAATGAAACAAACAAACAAATAAATCTTACCGACCTCAAACTCTGGGTTATGGTAATGTATGTATACAATTCCAGACAGGTTTTGTGTGTGTGTGTGTGTGTGTGTGTGTGTGTGTGTGTGTGTCACTTTCAGAATTGTTGGCTTATACACTCATTTTGTACAATCTTTGAGGGTCCAGTAGAGGTAAATGGGGAAAATAGCATCACAACATTCCCATCTGCTCAACTATGATATTTCTCCTTTTTTTAATATTTGGGTATTTAAAGAAAGGGTCTTATACTTGACCCATGTTACAACAATCTCTGGTCTCCCCTATATACTGTATGTACCCACACATGCTGTAAAACTTCAAAGCAGAACTCAAACTATATTACCGGACTAGCTGATGTAGGCGAGGAACAGCGTATTGTTCATTTGTGTATGCGAGGAGGTGAAACCCAACTTGAGTTATTTGTTTTAAATTGTAATGCTCCCAACAAGTCTTTAATCTTTCATTAGTGCTGCACAATGTCTAAATTCATACAAGCTAAATCAATCGCTACCTTGAGGACTTTGATGAGTGTGTTTTGCTGGATTTTGATCCTTCTTTATACATTTATGAGCATTTTGAGGATGGGGAAAACAGAAATACGCACCAGAGGCATGTGTGATGTAGGCACATCCAAGAATCCATAATGGATCAGACAAGAAGCTCATTATGAAAATTTGCCTAGGGTCAGACTCTTGGTAGCACAGGATGGCGAATCTTGAACAACGGAGGTCTTAAAAGGGAGAAGGATCAAAGGGCCAAAACAGGCCATCACAATCCAATTTAAATGTTTTCTGGGCATCCTAAGGAGGCAATGGATGGGGAAAAAAAGGTGGCCATTTTGAATGCAGCCCAAATTACAGTTTGTTGAAGGGTCGATGGAAAATTCACATGACAGACTTCTGCACTTCTCAGCTATGCATTGTGTTGGGACTGAAGCCAGTCATTATAGACGCTCAAATGCATTTCTCACAATTCCGTAATGAGCCTAAAGCACATTTTCTGTTTGTGCTTTAGTCACAAGGATTTTAATATAATGGGTATAATTTCAATATTTTGATATAACGTGTCCATTAAATTCTTAGATAATCAAAACACTGTAATTTTGTGTCTTTTCCAGCCTAAGTAATGTGTCATCCAGCTTCTACCTGCATCCAGTGGCTGTTCTCCTGTTTCCGGTCCAGTGCTGGTTTGTACGAGCAGTCTAGGTCAGGTTGTCGGATGGTTGGGGGGTCATCCTGCCCCCTTCAGCCCCAAGTACGTCCACCTCTCACACCAGTGATGAATATGTGCTTATGCATATATACAGCATGTCACCCACGTACAACATCAACCTGTACAATGGCATGTTGGGATCGGACAGGTACCAGAAGTGTGTTTATGACGTGTCAAAGAAAACTATCTGACCTTGTTTCAGCTGCTGTCAAAGAAGCCTAAAACGTCAATGAACTAAAATGAGAAATTCTGTTGTTGTTTATTCATCCTCCCATCATTCCAAATTTGGATGGCTTACTTTCTTTCTTACAGGAAGAATTTGTGATAATGTTGTTGTTTTCCATGCAAATACAATGAATGGTGACTGAAGTATTCAAACTTCAGAAAGGACACAAAAACATAATAAAGGTTGTCCATACAATTTATGGCACTAATGATCAAGACTTCTGAAGCGTGGATAGCTTTGTTTAAGAAACACATTGTAATTTACTGTAAGCTGTTGTCGAATGATAATGTTCCCCTCCAGTGAGCTGCGACCAGATCATTGAGTTGAATTTGATTCATGAATGAATCATAATTTTGTGAAAAGGATGCAAGTTTTGCGCTATATTCTAAGTCTTCCGAAGTCATACAATAGAAGAACTGAGATTCAATTTATAAACATGAATGATTTGTTTATAAATTGAATCTCAGTTCTTCTATTGTATGACTTCGGAAGACTTAGAAAATAGCGCAAAAGTTGCATGGCTTGCATTTATGATGATTTTATGATACTTATTTTAGTGGTTTTGCATCTTTTTTGAGGCCTAAAACTCTAGTGCTCATTTATTGTGATTCCATGGAAAAGAGTGACCAGGACATTATTCGCAATTTGTACAAAGTCATGCGATTTGGAACGATATGAGGATGAATAAATGATGACAGAATTTTTTATTGAGAGTGAACTAATCTTTCGGGCTCAATTGTTCAGAATCCATCCATGTCCAAATGGGTCAGAGAACACAACCACAATGTGGCGAGAGAGTCTCTAAATAGCAGCGTCTCAGATGCCGTTCTCTGTTCTTATGTGTCATTTTGTACAAGTACATTCAGTTCGCCTGAGAAAGACTGAGACAATTTCATCCGACCATTATTTCCAGAATCCTATTTTTCATGAAGAGTCGTGTCTGCTGAATTTTGCCTTATGCTCTATTGTAATTAGTTTTTTTTGGTAATGTTCAGATTATCAAACACTGAACTATTCTCTACAAAAAATATTATGCAATTTTTGAGGTAGTTAGACATTGTCTTTTGTCTAGGGGTTTGTGGAAACAGGGTTGATGGTTTATGAAGGACAAACAATAGCATTTAAAGGTTTGATAAAAGGAAAATATAAATATTATGACATTAGCTTTTATGTGTAATGTCCTATTTAGCAGTACATTTTGAGTAATTTTAGAGATTGGCATGGAGAGAGAACACAAACTACGTCCGTCAGTTAGTTCATGGACATTCTAGAAATATTAAATCACCATCAAGGCAACTCAAAATGAAATTGGATCATTGCTGTCAGTCGTAATTGCTTCTGTTTGTGCGGAGCGCACACCTTGCGATATACATAATTTTTGTCTTTTTTGAGGACGTCTGTTAAGGCACTACACATTCAACAGCTCTGTGACCCTGTGATGTAGCGAGAGAAAGAGAGGCACACTCAGTCATGCCTCCTGTGAAGTGTTGTGTCTTTATAGCGGTTCTGAGCACATTGATTTTACTATAGTTTGGCATTACCTGCGGTAACTAATGCACGGGGGGCTACTCTTCGGGAGCAACTGGACTCTGCGCATTAATTCGGAGCCCCTGTTTGAGTACGTGACGGCATATGCTGTCTTTTGTCTATTATCCTGCTCGTCTTTTATTGCCAAATATTGACATGGGCTGTTTTTATTAGCGCTAACTGCTTGCTAGCCTCCCAGCCTCATGCACGGCTCTATTTCCTGCTATTGATTGGCTTCTTCAAGCCAGCAGGTAGCTGTCCTCTCAGGCTGTCCTGAGGAATCACTTCCAATGACTTTATACGCACAATTTACACGGTGCGCTTTAAAGAGAATATTATCCTCAAACTAAATCGTTGCTCCCTCCTTCCCCCGACCAGGTCAATATCCCACAATGCAGTGTTTTGTGCCCTGTCATGTGCTTGTTATTAAAAGCAAGAGAAATCGACATTTCAGCAATATGTCTCTCATAAAATGATGGTGGCGCAGACAGGCTGTACCCCTTACATGTTATTATAACAGAGCACTGTTGTTGTCTGTTTACATAAGACGTTTCTGCATGTACGTGTGCAAAAGGATCGTTTGTGATGTGCTAAATATAATCCGAACAAGGTTTCCGAAGTAATCCGTAAGCAAAAAAATGTTCTGCACTGTGGAATGTTTTTGATTACGCTCAATCAGGCAACAGACAACAAAGAAACTTTCATTTTAAGAATATGAAGTGAAAATAAAAGGCAGAAAACATTCGGCCGGCACAGTAATGTTTAACATGCCAAATATGGCATTTTGTGTCTTTTTTCTCCTCTCTTTGGGGTTTAAAATGGTTCACATTAAAACGTTCAAAGAATTTTTGTTTTTTTTCTCGACAGCGGTCAAAAGTATAACATAATTATACTGCATAACGGAGCTATAGGAAACATTTGCTTCAAAACACACCGCCTTCAGCAACAGCAAAACTGCGCTTTTTTGGGGCAAGCTGTTTTTATGGAAAAAAATAAATGCATATCTTGTTAAACGGACGTCAAATAAGCAGCCGAAAGTTTGTTTAATTTATTCAGCTTTCATTAACCCTGTAATTTGGGTTTGTTTGAGCTGCCTCCCGAGGAGAGTTTTGCTTACAAGCGAGTCAGCGAGTGCAAAACACACAAGCCCACCTGTGAGGAGCAGCCTACGCCTTCCACCACGACTAAAAGCTGTAGTTCAACTAGCTTAAATACCTCTCAGTCGATGGTGAATTTAAAATCAACCCGTGTGACATGAGCGAAATGAGCGGAAACCGCAAACAAATAGCAGAGGATGACTTGTAATTCACGAATGCCAGTGATAACTGTCGTACGCTTGGCTGGACTACCTTAAGAGATTTTTTGCTAAAAAAATATTTGCTCTAGTGCTCATAAACAACTTTCTTATTTCTTGCTTTCCCCTGAGCCAAAATGTAGACTGTCACAAAAGGTGCATTCAGTGGAAAAAAAAAAGAGAAGAATCCCCTCACCCGGATCCTCGGTGGCAGGAGATGAGCTGCTCGCTTCCAGAATTACATTATTTTTAAATGCAGCTTATACATTTTACATGACCTGTGCTTCCTATTCATCTCTCTCCTTCTCTCTCTCTCTCTCCTCATTTTTTTTTCTCTTTTGAAGAGCACAAATGTGGGAGTCAGGAGGATGTGAACCCCAGGAATCACAGACTTGCTGAAAGTTACCCGCTCTGGCCTTCTCGTACGCTGCTCCTTTCCGAACCCACCTGAAAGCCCCTGACCTGCTGATTTACCCCTAGTAAAAGCTGTCCATGGCGGACTGATCCACCTCCCCCCGTCTTGAAAGGACTCGCCGTTGCCCTGCAGAAAAGACAGGACTGCCAGTCAACGCTGCAGACACACAAAAGCAGGTGTGGTAGGCGAACGGCTCGTGTGTTTGTGTTCCAATACTGTGCCTTTTCTGTTTGTCTGGGTTTCTCAGTCCCTGTACCGTGAGGGTGTGTGTATGTGAGTGTGTGTCTGTCTCTCTCTCTCTCAGTCTCCCACAGTGTGTGTGTGTGTGCGTGTGTGTGTCTGGGGTTTAATGCCAGCAGGATAAAAAGGAGGCTTTGCAGACTAAGGTTTGATGTGCTGTTTGTCTTGGTTTGCCTCTCGCTGAGTGTTGTGGGGTGGTTCTTTTGGATTTATCTGCCTTTCCTCTGTTCTCTCCTGTCGAGGAAAGGCAGAGCAGACGGAATACGGTCCCGGGACATATAATCTTTAGGGAATTTCATGGTAGTTAGTGCTTGTCATCGATGGAGTCAGATGTAAAATACTGGTGTAGTTCTATATTGGTCATTTGAGTGTTTCGGACATATCTGAGGCCAAATTTCTGACTGTTTCCGAACGGTGTAACACGTTATTTCCCTGTTCAGAAGATGAAACGGCTTTGGCTCTTTAGGGAGACTTGAAGCTAAAGATTTTAAGGCTTTTGTGCCTTGTATCGGTTATGTTTATTCGGACCACATGTGTTAGCTTGTGTGGGTAAGGTGAGTGTTGTTTATATGCGCGTGGGTGTGTATGTGTGGACGTACGGATGTGCGCGGTGGAATTTCCCCAGGTCTCTTTTTGCCGTGTTTTTTTATTGCCATTGAATGTCAGGGAAGTAATCAAACCCATCAGGTCAGTCGGGTCTCAGTCCACTGACAGGCGTACAGTCAGGGGCATTCATTTCCAGAGCGCAGCTGCTTCCACACTCAGACACGACTGTGTTAGTCCAAACCCTGCATCTTTAAAGCCTTGTCCAAACATATTTTAATGTGGTCCATATATTTTTAGGCTAGGTCGCACTGTGTGACATTATGAATTTTTAGTTTAAAGTGAAGTTTGATCTGACAGATGGCATTTTTTTATTTAAAATAATTTATTTGGCTAAAGGACATGTATCAAATAAATGAATCGACGGAAAACGTAGACGTTAAAATAAAATGCACAAAAAAACATTTTAATAAATTGCCCCTGCCTTTTTGAATCCATACAAAATGCAGGTTAATACAGAAAATCATTTGCTAAATAGAATAATCCCTCCTCCTTCCAGAGATGACTCTTAGGCCTTCATAAGTGAGCTTTAATATTTTGACAAGCTGTTAAATCAGATGTTTTAAGAACATTAAATGTGGCAGGCGGTCTGTTCCCCTGGTTTCTGTGAAATGGTGTGTTTTCTGTCTTTCGTGACCCATTTTCCTTTGTTCTGTGCACAAATGTAACCAAGACACACGTAACCCTCCTGAATGATGTCGAGAAGGATTAGACCAGGACCGGGCCCTGACAGACATGCTCATGAAACAGTAAAAGTCGCTTATTCGACAAAATGCCACTCCTGCATTCTCAAATAGTTTAACATACAGTTGATACATATACACACACATATAGGAAGTTTTTGTGAAATACTATGCTGCCTTATTAAATATGAACTATAAATGAACCTACTTTGCACACATATTTAAAGCATGAATATTATTTTATAGGTGTTAAGTTTTCACATTTATTGAAAGTTTTTATTTTAATTTTTTTTCTGTATATTGTGTAGGGCATATGACTATACAGTAGATACATTTATATACTGTACCTTATATTCAAAGACATTTTAATAGCTTGACAGCTTAATATGTTGTGATTTTTCTAGTCTTATGAAAAGATTGATAAAAAATTATAAAAAATTACTTCATTTAATAATTGCAAGGATAAATGCAGTAATTTCTCAAATTCTACGATTTTGTAATTGTTCAGGTACACTGCTGCCAATCATTTTGATTTCTTTTATTGTATTTTTCTACAGCAACACTAATATATTGGATAATTGTAATATTGGATTACTGGGTTTTTATTCAGTCTGAGGAACATATTAAAATATACTGAATGAAATTAGGTTAATTTTTTGAGTAATTATTGTTTTTACATGTACACTGTGACCCATAACAACAGAAAAGTCAAACTCAGCTGAACATGCATATCGTATTTATGTGCATTTGCAGCATGCATGCATTGCACAAATACATGCACATGTATGCATGTAAGCATTTGAGTGTATATGTGCAACATATATGATGCACCCCAGTTCCCACAAACAAAAGGCTCCCTCCCCACCTCTCTGCATCCTCTCATCTCTCTCTCTCTCTCAGAGACACAATCTGTACCACAAGCTATGTTCTGAGCCCGAGCAGGTTGCTGTCAGTTTAAAAATGACTGTAATAAAAGTGACCATGAAGATGGATTTTGCGTTTCTAATCAGTCATCTGTGAAGAGGACTTTTGCTTTGATTCAGCAGTGCCCTGACAGGTCAGATTGATAGTGCACAGGGGATAAAAAAAGAAGAAGAAGAAGGTTATTAACTGTCTTCCCATTAAAGTTGGGGATCTAGGTCTGTGGCCAGTGAGACAGGCTTGATTTAAGCGGAAACCTCTCTCAGGTGAGAGGAGAGGAAGTCTCAATGTCCAGTCTCACTCCTCACACTTCTGCACCAGCAGATTAGACTCAAATTATCTCCTCTGCAGCCCTGGCGGCGAGAGAGAGAAGCCCCCCGCAGTACATGAATGATGAGCAGGACGATACAAAACAGACACTCGCTATTTAAATGCCTTTGCTGTTATTTAGTAGCTTAATGCATTACATTTTATATATATATATATATATATATATATATATAATTTATACAACGTTATATTTTATTAATGTTATCTCTATACTTACATCTCTCATTCAATCTATAGTATAGGTGCAACTCTGCTAATAAATGCATTGCTAGAAAATTATTCTAAAAACATGCGCATGAAAGACAGCGCTGGCAGGAGAGCCATATCGCAAATGAATTCAAATCGCACAATGTGTTTTGTGCATCTGACATATCATAGGAAGAAATCAAAGCACAGAAATTGCTCGCTTTAGAAACCCCAGCGAAGGGCTGTCAGCACCTCCTCAACATCAGCGCTTTCAAACAAAGCTCACGGACGGGCGCTTACCTTATGCATGACAATCCATCGACTCCCTTTAACCAATCCACAATCACCTTCATGCACCTCCAGCGCGAAGAGGAGACACGCAGATTTTATTAACCCCCACTCCACCCCTTTTTCCAAGTGTCCTTAGTGCTGCCACTAGTGAAATATCAGTGCAAACAGACTCCAGCCTTTCTCTGAGACACCAAGGAGTCGTTCTCAGCTGTCTGGCCCACGGGTGCATTTTAAATGTGAAAAAGCCTGAGATTCTCATCCATAGGGTTCAGAGCCGCCAGCTGACTGTCCACAAACCAGCACTGCTACACACGATCCTGCCATAAACACCTAACATAGGGGAGATTAACCAGGAGATACATAAACACATGAATAATTTCGTTAATTGATGTTTTAGGTGAGTTTTTTCTAGTAGGACAAGCTTCAGGCCTGTTAAATATTATATTATAGACTATGATCTATAAATCAATCAGCGAGCCTTGCTGATTATTATAAATCAATAAGCCAATCTGTCTGACTAATCAGTTTATCTGACACTTATAGACATATTGACATTGTTTTTAAATAACTATATTTTCACTGACCTTGTTTGTTTGATTATGGGATTGAATCACTTTCCTCTTGCTTAATAATTTGCTGTTGATCTTAGGTATTTGTATATGGGAATACAAAAAATGATAAAAATAAAAAATAAAGGTGAAAAAAATGTCCTTGTTGCTGATAGCTTCACCATTTAGCCATTCATGTGTGATGCGTCCTGACATTTTTTTTTTTGACTGAGTGCATTTAATTTGAGGGTGTGAAATGGATGTTACACAACAATCGAAAACATAAAAACATTGTCTAATTATTCAAATGAGTTGGTGTTTTGACAGATTAGTTCATTTGTTTGGATGTAATTCACTTAAGAATGCTGATTAATTATGTAGATCCACACAAAGCATTTGATACACACTTTCTCTGATCTTTCCCTAAGATGAAAATATCACATAATTGTTGAATGCAGCTTTATGCATTAATTATTTCAATTTATGTTGTGCCTTGTGACTTTTGACATCATAATTTGTATTTTTGAAAATAATTTACCATCGCATTCATTAATTCCCTAAAATGTTCAGTAAGTGATACGTGTACTCATTTAATAAATGAGTCATTAATATTTAATAGTGATATTTTATTCACAAATGTAATTCCATACGTAATGTCCACACTATTCTGAAATGAAACAATACGATGTTTCTCCTTTTTCTCATAGGCTAAATTCAAGCCGCTTGACCAAGTTGACTGCGTTATCATCCATTTTGGCTGATGGGTTTGGAATCTGTCATGTTGCCATGGTTTTGCTCTCTTGCCTTTCCTGTGCTGACCAATGGTAACCAGGTAATCCGCTAAATAGAATGCACCACTACGTATGTGGGAGAGGGCAGCTTATAACCCCGGGAGAGGCAGAAGAAAACATGTAGCCATACTAAAGACTCATTTGAACAGGGAAAGCTGGAAATACAATTATCTATTTATTACCTAATTTAATTCATAAGAAGTTCATAAGAAGAAAAGCACAGTTTCTTCTCTGCTTAAGAGCATTAGCCATAAACCAGTGAAATATACACTCTCCTGAACAGGGGCGATGGCTCAAACTGATAAGTGTTCTGAATGATTCTGGTTTTAGTGTGTTTACGTGCAGCCCGCTCAGTAGGTGCTCTGGTCCTGGAGGCTTAAACTCATGGAATAGGGAGGGTCTCAGTGGCTTTTCAGTTACAAACAGCAGGCTCATTTGTAATTATAATTAATTAGCTCATTATTGATTGTTTCATTGATTAGACCATTGTAATGATTTTGCATGCTTTATCATCTTAATCCACAGATTTAAAAAAAAGCACTAATTAATTTACATTTATTTAATAATGATACTAACATTCATTATTATTATTATTAAGTTATAAATTATTTATATTTATAAATCATCACTGATTTTCATTTATTATTATTTATTTGTTTTACACCAAAAATGATGCTTAACATATAAAACTCATATTCAAATTATATACCGTAATTAATAAACAAAGCTGGCTATACATTCAGGGGCTCAGCAGATGGAGAATCTCCTGCTTTAGGATAGATGGCCGGAGGTGCAGCTCCTGCCCGTTTGTCTATTAAAGAGGGATCAACAATGAAAACCTCCGCACCACGAGGAGCAAAGGGCCAAGTGGGAGGGGGCAGTGGGGGTGAATGGACTCAAAGAGAGGACCAAGTGTGTCTCTGAGAGTGTAGTTTAGTGTACATTTCCCGATGAGATCGACCAGCCAACTGAAGTCACTTTTCAAGCAACCATTTTCCCCTCTCAAACATCTCGCTAAATAGTCCACAGTCACTCTCATTGATTTTCTTTATCAAATAAACAGAATGGCACCGCGTGCCTGGCCGCCTCCCTCATCCGTGATCCTGGGGCCCAGCAGCTGGGAGCTTGTGTGAATTTACCACATTTAAACAGTAGCATTACAGAATGATCATATTGATGGCTGTCATTAAAACTCTGGAGTTTCAGCACAGTGCATCATTTAGCATGTCAGTGAATTATTTTATATCTTTATTTCATAGTGAAATATAAGGCTAAAATATTCAGATTTATCTCATATATCTTTAACACTAAACCTTGTTCTTATTTTTAATACACATTGCACATTGTTGTTAGCAAATGTTGTATTGTAAGTATTTTTCTAATATAATAAATATAATTTAATCTCTTATTTATGATCTCAGTGCTGCCACTTTTGTTTCTCATGAAATTGAAAGTCGTGCTGATACCGGTCTCATGTCGTATATGGATTTTCGTTTATATAATCGATCGAAATGTCCCAATACATTGATCGAAAGTTCAGTGTTTTACAAACAAGCATTTGTGAATCTCGATTTAACGTTGGCAGTGATTTTGCCACGACGTTGTTTACAGATTGTTCACGCAATCTTGTAGTTGTTTGTAGTACAGACAAGCAAATTAATAAAATATTAACTACACAACGCGCAAAAGCATTGTGCGGGGCACTTCTTATTCTGTTTGAAAATCGCAAGAACGTTCTAATTGCTCAAATCATTCTGAATGACATGTCATTGCGGTATATGAAATTAAAGTTAGATAAGTCCGCATTGAGGGAGGCTGCACCCAATCCCCAACTTATTTCCCATTTTGTGTTCGAGCATCACGCTCCGCTCTTTTCAATGACAATGTGCCAAATCTAGGCATTTTCAAAAGAGTTTCCATATGCTATAAGCGGAGCATCAGAGAGACAGAGGACACCAGGATGCCCTTTTATACCAAAGGTACAAGCGATTTATTTTCTTTTTAGCTGGCGTTTATAAAACAAGAAATGGGAATATATAGGACTAATGCTAAAATAAATATAATGTTTTAAACAGATTGCACGTGAAATATGTCGCTTTAGTGTAACTGTCACTTTTAAAAGACAAAAGAGAGCTGATCGGATACAGATGACGGAGATTTTTTTCTTTTCTTTTTTTTTTTAATTGGAGGATGTTAAGCATTTTCTTCTTGTTTTTAAGAGAGAACTGTGAGATTCCAGTGTGGGACAGGTTTGAAACGATTTGGCTTTTAGGGGAAATTACAAAGGTATCGTTTGACTTTGAAATAAATAATCTTGTGGCGTAGTTTGTAGCCTACTTTTCTGGCAATTTTGTTGTTGTTTACTCATAGTGTGATCAATTTTCTGAATGCTTTGCCATGCAGACCTTACCAAATAGTGTCAGGAGAAGTGATTTTATAGCTAATCAATTGTGTTTTACATACATTTAGATATGTTCGTTTTGATCATGCATGTTCGACTACGTTTCTTATATTGCGCGGAGGTTTTCCCTTCCACAAATATTCTAGTGAAAACTTTCTGGAGGTGTCTGTGTGTGTGAGAGAGAGAGCGTTGAGAATTTTTATTGGATTTAATTCTCCGTTAGCGAAACATTTTGGACAGTGTTTAATGCGGCTACAAAGGGTCAGTTACTGTCAAAACGTGACCTCTCAGACCCCAGAGGGCGCCAGGCGGTTTGGACAAACCTGTCATTTGTGGGACAGGACAGTCATTCACTCATTCAGTTCGAGCAAAGAACCGAAAAAGAAACCCTGAAGTCATTGTTACACATCGTACGTTTTAGAAAGACAATTATAAGAAATCACAGGTCGCGAATTGTATGATGATTGCTTTATTGACATTTCACTTAAATCAATATTCATGCTGTTTTTGATACGTCTCATAGATAACACTTTAAAATGTCATAAAAAAAGCGAACAAAGCCTGTGATATTGTTTACATATCCATATAGCTGAAAATAAGGAAAATGCACGGAAAAAAGACATTAAACAAATATAAGCTAATCACCAATGATAAATGCTAGTCATTGTACACTACATGCTAGCTTTACCAAACAACAAAAATAAAAGGAAAAATCTCAATATATGTTCATTTCAAAAACATGCTGCAACAAGATACAATCTTACACAATTAATTCAAGATGAAATGATACGCACATGAAGCGATTTTCGTCAGATAGCCCGAGAGAAAGAGCAGAAAGTACGAGGGTGGACACGAGCAGTTGAAAGTGCTGCAGACTAAGATAAGCACTATATTAGCCACGCACCTTCCAATTTCCCCATTTCACAGCCCAAAACAGTTCAAAAGACAGCAACACTCTTATAACTACGCAAAATGTATTCGTCAAGGTATACTTGCATAAGAGGTGAGACCTTTAAATCAATAGCTTTAAAGTCCTCCGCGGTGAGCAGCAGAAATACAGTCGTCATTGGCAAATAAATAACCTTTACTCCGCCGCATTTGCTTTGCGTTAATATGAAGGTAAAATCTGAAGCTCGTCTCGGTTTTGTTTCTGTTCTCTCGTTCATCCTGCCGAAACAGCACTTGGGTCTAGCAGGCATGAGTCCCCCGAGGACTAGAAACAGTGGATCAGGGGTGAAGAAGTAACGCCTCTGTTGACCACCTCTCGCCCATCCAAAGACCCACAGTAGACATGCCAATCCAAGGGCTCGTGTTTTACTGCAAACACAGCTCTGGTAGCATCCTTATCGTGCGATCCGGAAACAGAGCCTCGCTCAATTCACCCCCTTCGATTTTTTCATAAAGGAGAGCCGATCTTTTGATTTTCTTCACGATTAACATCTTGTCGGATTTTCTTTCAATGGCGACATCTTAGGAGATCCAAACTGGATAATCAATCGGA
Source organism: Sinocyclocheilus anshuiensis (assembly GCF_001515605.1). Classification (NCBI taxonomy): domain Eukaryota; kingdom Metazoa; phylum Chordata; class Actinopteri; order Cypriniformes; family Cyprinidae; genus Sinocyclocheilus; species Sinocyclocheilus anshuiensis. The sequence goes on from NW_015552531.1 coordinate 2,159,759, forward strand.
GCATTTGCATGCGTGTTTGAATATGAACTAAACGCCTGATGAGTGAAATAGAAGGATGTAAATTTCATAAGCCTGGCTCTTTTACAGCAGGCTATATAGGCTACTATGGGCTTTAAATCCGAGGCCCATTTACTGTCAAGTAGTGTACTTTTTAGGTTTATTTTGAACACTGTTTTATCGATAAATATTCTGCGAATTATTATTTTAATCTAATTTAACGTTACATATAATTTTTGTTTGCAAAACAAATGCGTATCATACAATGTGTCATTAAATATCTCTTATAAAAGCAAAATAATATTCACATCTGCATGTTCTCTTACAATACAAGAGGCTACAATACAGTAGCTTAACTGAAAATCATTTTAAATACATGGCCTTTACAACTGATACGATTTGTTCATTTAATCTGCTCAGCTATTGGCATTTTACATGTGTCACGCAGATAACGGGTTATAATAAGCGACGCCTGTACAGTATTCATGTTTTTCTCACGTTTTCTCTTCATTTGCGTTGCATTTCATTCTTTATTTTTAGTAGGCTATTGTACTGTAGGAATAGGAAAATGTGCCATTTCAGTCGTGTTGTTTTCTATTATTATTATTATTATTTTTGTTAAATGTATTTATTCCCTACAATGCAAACGGATGTTATTGCAACATAGTGTCCAAATGCATATTTCTGCTTTTTAAAATCTGTACATTTTCATAAATCGAAGCGTCTCGGGTGATTTTCTTTTACAAAAAATAAATAAATAAATAGGCTAAATAAATATCAGCTCAGTTAAATTCTCCTTCATCAACACCTTATATGTCTGAATTTGAATGGCAAACTCGTTTTCAATTAAAAGGCCGACTGCATTACAAACAAAATCAGATATTGCCTTTTTTTAATAACAGCATGCAGACTTAACATTTTAAAAGTGCCATACTATAACATGTAGTCTTTTTTGTTTTTAATTAAATTAAAAATGATAATAAAACGGCTTTGATCACAGGTATGACTCAAAAAAAGTAAAAAAAAATCTCTTATTGTCCCACAAAATGTTCCAGGCCGTTACAGGACATCTTGCCCACCGAAAAAGATTTCCCCCTATTAGATCATTGTAGGAATCTGGCTCGTACACAGGGCTAAAACGATAATAATTAGCAGAATAAAGACATATCGGATTTTCATTTCCTTACCTCCTTTCCCTTACTCCTCCACAACTGAAACTGCTAGGCAGTCGTCGACACATCTTTTACACAACCGGACCCAAAGGATCGACTCTTACTGTAGTATTTACGTTTTTTCCTATAAAGTTGGAGGATTATTGTTGCATTTTTTTTTTCTTTTTATCCTGTTTGTTACCTACTTGCGCTACCATTGGATGTGATTTTCTTCAGAAAAAGCAAATATCAAGAGAAGAAGCGGAGGGAACTGCGGGGAAAGAAAGTAAGTTTTTTTCCCTTCAACTTTTATTGAGTAACGTTAGTTGGTGTTAAATTTAGGTCGAGTATTGATTTTCTTTCGCGACTAGTCCTGCCGAATCTGCGCTATTCCGCTGTTGGATTACGGCTTTATGAGATATAATTTAGACAAATGCCAGCCTAAATATTTTCCTCTCAGTTTGTAAAACAGTCCTTTTGCCGAACAGCCGCGAACTGTCAGGCGATGTTGTCCTACCGTATCTACCGTAAACCTTTTCCAGACTCCATTTCGTTTCTTTTGCAAGCAAACCGCCATAAATGTTAAGTTTCGCTCTATTTTCTACCGTTATTCGCTGATACGGAGTAAAAAGTGGACAGATTTGTACGCTCGCGGCTGTTGTGTTGGAGTTGGACTCGCCTCATCACAGCAAACCCGCCATAAATGTCAAGTTTCGCTCTATTTTATACCGTTATTCGCTGATACGTAAATGAGTAAAAAGTGGACCGATTTGTACGCTCGCGGCTGTTGTGTTCGCCTCAGGCGTTGGACTCGCCTCATCACAGCAAACGCTCAACAGCAGGGCTTCCTTACATTTGACCAAATCTTATTTCTCAAACAATACAAGTCATACATTTTATAAAATATCTGCTCGAAAAGGTAACGTGTCGAGAACTGCAATAGTAAGAAACGCGAAGGCTACGTTTTGACCCGACGACGCTCCGGACCGGTGTTTTCCGTCATGCTTCTTGAGATAGACTCAAAAGCTGCACAGTTCACCTCAGATAACTAAAAGATCCTCCTTCGTATATTTCTGTTACCTGCAACGTATAAAAGAGTCTCTCCACGCTGCGGCTCGGATGATGGTAACGATAGGAAGGATTGAACTCTGTCTCTTCTGCCATATCCCGGACTCCTTCGTGTCTGTGGCAGACGTAAAAAACGGAATAAAAAGGACCGAAATCATTCCTATTTTCTTTAGAAAGCCCATTCCGTGTTTAAACTACTTGTGTCTTCTGGCTTGCCTGTAAGTTTCCTTCTCTTCTCCTTTCAGTTTTTCCTGAGAGAATTGTCCCCGAGTTTATAGAAGGTCGGTAGATTCTTAAAGTTCGAAGTTTTTTTTTTTTTTGTGGTAAACGTTAACATTGGCATTGAAGACCGTGGCGTGTGTGTAAGCGCTTGGCTTTTGGGTTGATGGTGAGTGTGAGACAGAGTCTTGGCTCCGATTGGAACGCGACAGTGACAAGGGCATCGATCGCTTCCATTGAGAGCACAGAAAAAACACAGGCAGTGGGGAGGCAGAGCACAGAGCCGCGGTGTGTATCGCTGTGTGTCTGCGCTCTCTGCTCTCTAAACCAGCAGATTTTCACTGCCTGGATCACCGTATTTGTAGGATTTTCAAGTTGTTTTTGGGGGGTTACTCTGTACCGTTGGCAGCATGTTTGTTTGCTCGTGTATTAAATGAGCTGCGTTTGGGTTTTCTTCATTAGACATTGTGGATTTGTACGCTTTTTGTATTAATACGATCCTTTGTGGATACCTGGATTTGTTTGCAAATTGGAATTGCACCGGAATTGCATCTTTTTTATTGGATTGTTTTTTAATTTATATAGTTTTATTTGTTAATTTAGATTTTTTTTTGTTACAATAATAACATTATTATTATTATTATGATTATTATCATTTTTATGTTGTACATTGTACGTTGTCTTGTATGTAATAGTTTTCTCTATTTTCGTATTAAACTTTTCAGCTTGAATTATTTGTATTTCTATTAAAGAATAAAAGGATGAGTTTCATTCAGCAATTTTGCTGCTGTGTGACAACAACTGTTAGATGTAAAAATCTTATTTATAAAGGTTGTGTCTGAGATCTGCTCTTAAAGAAAGACACACAAGGTTTAGAAAAGATGGGGTTCAGTGCATTTGGTTGCATTAATGTACTTAGAAATGTTCATTTGAATGCAGTCGTTTTATGACACCACAAGGCATCTGGATCTATTAAGCGTGCTTTGATTTAATATCAGATGTGTTTTGCGTTTTTGTGTCCACATAATTTCGTACAGTGTACAGATTGATTCGAGGCAGCACAGAATATCGTGAAGCCAATGCGAGGAGCCTTTAATAACTCTTGAGACATGTTCTGCAGTAAGATTGGCTGAGGCTTCTCCTTGGGTCGACAATGTGTCATTTCCATGAAGCCAAATTGCCCACTGCCTATATGATATTAATGTGCAAATCAATATTTCAGGGATTAAATTTCCCTTCTTCATTTTTTATGGTTTCTACCTCAATAAGTCTCAAGTCTAATAGAAGAGGCTGGATGATTTAAAATCCGCCTCTGCGGAGTGGCTTGCTACAAGCCTATCACAGCGTTCTGCTGTTCAGTACCGAAACTTCTATGGCAACGCGCAGAGGTTGACTGCCACTGCTTTGTGACATTAAGACACCCAATTTAGCTAAAAGGCGAGAGAGATGACTGCGTGTTCGGTTGAATGCTAATACATGGTTATCCTGGTATTGATAGTTGTAAAAGAGAAGCCCCATTCAAACACACACACACACAAGCTGATGTTTGCATTCACATGCATGTAGACACACACATAATATATGCACAAATTTGACAGAATCCATCTTAAAAAAATAAATCAAAATCACAAGACCAGTGATCACCACAGTGGTATCAGTTTCTCCCCAAAAAGCTGCAATATAACATTTCTTTTTCTGTAAAGGCCTTGTACAGGGTTAGACAGGGAAATACAGTTTTCTATTTTCGAATGTGGTGATATGAACCATTTAGAGCGCCAAGAGCTTCAATTCACCGGAGCACGGCTTGTTATTTCATTGCAGTCGTGGAAATTCGTTGTTGGTCAGCAATACTGAGAAGAAGCAGGAAAGATTTTTTTTTCTGTTTTCTTTAACCCTGACATTATCATAGTCCTCTGAGCTTTCTGCTGTCTATCATTAGGTGTTTGTTTTTTATTAATCTCGCACCATCTGGGCTACGCTTCACAGAGCGGCATAAATTTCATATGTGATAGAACATTTTTTTTCCATTTAGTCTCATCTTAAACCTTTGAACAGACCAATTTAATTTCGCTGGCACAGAAGGAAAAGAAAATGTATGTGGTGCAGGACAAAGGCTTTTTTAATCTTGCTGCGACTGTATGATTTCCTTTAAGATTCCCTGTCTGTTACGATTTCAAAAGCTTAATGTCGTTACGATAAGATATTGTCCATTTTTCCCCACTGTCATTTTCTTGAAGAAATGCTTCTGAATTTTACATCAAGAACAATTTATTTTAGCTCTGTATTTTATGTACTCAATTGCTAGTGCTTGTTGTGGTTTCCTGAGCACATTAACTGTTTAATAACGTTTGTGTGTGCACTTCTCATAGATAGCATTGAGAAAACTGTCACATTGTTGTTAGAGGAACTATAGGGCTTTTGTTGTGGGCCCAATTGAATTTGGTTTGGAGGATGCAGTACTTGCCCTGGTCCGCAGAGCAGTGGGTGGAAAGCTGAGAAGTCAGGAGCTGGCTTAATGTATTAAGGGGGGCCTTTTTGTGTCAGCCCCGAGGCATTTCTGAGGCAGAAAGAGCCTCCCCTGCTTAGAGGCTTTCTGAAGGGTTAAACACTTGGATAGGGTTCAAGCTCCATAGTGCCTAGGGAAAGTGCATTTGAATATGTACAAGTTTCATGTAATTAGGACTTAATTTTATTAACATATGCAAATTGTTAACTCGGAGGTTTGTTCAGCTGGTGGAGATCAGCTGAGAACAAACAGCTCATTGTTCCTGGGGCAAATAATGGATTTGGAGTTGGATGGTGGCAACGCATAGCCAGCTATCTAATTTAAGTCATACCATGGCGAAATTTCATTAGTAGCCATGGAGATGGGGTTAATTGTGCTGACTAATGGCCCTGACTACAGCGGTGGCCCCCAAAAAACAGCAAAAGCATGATGGCTTACTTAATCTGCCTCGCGATAACACTTGTTTAGACACGTTTCCCTCATGTGGGAATTTGCATATGCAAATCCAGGGTCTTCCTGATCTCATTCGTCATGTCGGGCTGTCAAACGCACAGAAAGACAATGAAAGCAAGAGCGAAAGCTGTTGCTGATCTCACCACAGAATGGGCAGCATTATTCAGGCCGACAACATTCTTTCATAATTTGTTTCTGATTAATAGACCAGACTGAGGCTCGTTCTGTTCGGGGCTTTTTGCAAAGAGAAGGTCAGGTCAGAAAGAGTTTCCACAGCAACTAAAGATCTATTCTTTTCCCTTTGGCTAATTAAATCACATTCTTAAGGCCTCTCCACTTTTTTGAGGAGAGTGGAAGAGGAGGAAAAAAAATACTGTCGCAGATAATCTCTAGTTTCCTTCAGCTATAGATGGGGGAAGCCTGGTGCAATGCTAGTTCTCCTAAAGTAATCCTGTTTTTTGACAGAAATGTAAACTGATATAATTGCTTTTCAGGAAAGGGAATGCAGGGTTTGTACAAGTGTAAAAAGCATCGGAAAAGGATTAGCATTTTTTTGCATAATGCACAGCGGCTTTGAATGGGGCACTGAATGGTTGACTGAGTGACTTAGATGAAAGGGAGATGGAAACGGTGCCTTCTTGTCCTTTCTTTCTAGGCCCCGCTTGTCCCCAAAGATGTTTGTCGAGGACTTGAGACAACAGGCACAGGCTTCATATTCCTGAAGCCTCCCAAGATGCCTGCAGATTTTGTCATGTGAAGTAATATGTATGATAATGGTGTCTCTCAACTGGTAAATTGCAGCCCGTATGCTTTATTCAGTAGTGTTCAGGCACAATAGCAGAGCTAGGGAGTGGATTCTGCAGAGATGGGATTTCTTTTTTCCTCCAGTGTCCTCAATTTAAACAGGAAAGGTTTTGATGGAATGCTAGAAATGTGTGTACTACTTACTTTTTATTTCGTTTTGTTCTTTTACAGTCCTCAATATAAACAGGAACAGTTTTGATCAAGAACACTTGGAATATGTTTGTAATCATTTTGTTAAAACATTCCATGCTTGAATTTTTGTGTGTGCTTGTGCATGTGTGAAAAATAAAACGCTTAATACAGCATTCATATATTATAGATGAGGTGTTTTGGAGGACGGTCTGGTTCTAGCTCTAGTTTCTTGTTTTGGGGGGAAGGTACCAGTGTGACGTGAGCACCGCTTCCGTGATCTCAGCGTCACTGACATCGCGATCTGTTAAATGAACGCGAGCTGCCGCCAGAGACGTATTTTTTTCCATGTGTTGTTGTGTTCTGTGAGGCCTTGATCATCTTTCACTGACCTTTTATAGACTAGAGCTATCCTTTCATATGCAAATGATTAAGGGAAAAGAATTGTAGCAAGGATAAGTGCTCACAGGTTATCATGAACAAAACGATTATTCTTCTTTTCTCTTCTGTTTCTTTTTCCAACCATTCCAGGGGTGAAAAGCAAGTAGCTTTGAGTCGATTGTTAAAGGTGGCGATGTCAGTCTTTTTAGCCCCAGCACTAAAGAAAAGGATACACCGTGGATGACGCTTCAAGTCTTTTCATTTCAAACAAAGCTCGCAGTTAGACAAGTCATGTTTTAGTGTCTGGTTGAATCAGGCGTGTACTGACTAGCTCAACCAGATGTTGATATGGGCCCGGTTGCCAAGTGAAACTTGTATGCTGTGAATTGTCCCCCTTTACGCCCCCCACCGGCCCTTGAGATGTGCTCTCCTTACTCCGCAGCTTGGATGTAGTTAAAACGTCTCTTCCTCTTCCGCGACTTAAACGCCGTTCCCCCCAGTGTGTGAGAACACATGACCGATGAGGACATGGACATTTCAAACAATCTTAAGGGTTGTTATGAGAAGGACTTGTTATCGGGAGGAAATGTAATTTTTGTCTTCATTGAGAACTTTCATTTTTGAGCACAGTTATCTAAATGTTTTTGTTGCTCTTGGTCCTCTGCCAGTCAGGATTACATTACTTTTACTGTCAGCTTGCGTCTCATCGGAGAAGGGGATTTTTCCCCTTCGTATTCTCAGGCCTTCTTTGGTTTTTCAACCAAATCTTACTAAAGCAAAGTTTAGGCATTTGACTGGAAAAAGCAGTCATGTATGGAAATGAACAGAATAGACCAAATATTGTATAAAAAATAGAATCCATAGAATCTTTTTAAAGCAACAATTCAAGTTAAAGAAGAAGAAGAAGAACAGGACATTTAGCTTATGCAAATGCAGCTGTCAGTGAGTCGGTGAGCGCACTGGTGGCGTTTTGACTTCACAAGTTTTCAGGTACAAGTGTAGTCATTGTTGCGAACAATTAGCGAAAATGTTAAAAGGTACACGCTATATGATATTTTTTGACCATGTGGCATGTAAAAATAAGCTGTTCTTCTCTGTGAGACTGAGAGTTTTAAGTAAAAATATATTTAATCTATTGTAATATTATGTATTAGCAATTGACATAACGTCTGTCTCGTGTTTCAAAGCAGCTGAGATTTTATGCTGGAAATCTTTTTCATACAGTGCGACGAAATAATCTCTTGTGAAGATTTGTGTCTCTTTAGATCAGTGTTTCCCAACCTTTTTTTAGTCGCGGGCTCGCGGCACCCTTTGGAAATTTTAACAAACTTGTGGCACCCTACAAAATTAATTTTGTCACAATATTTTTAGATCACAGCAACGCTAACAGTAACCAAGTGTGCATTAAATATCATACAGAGGGATTGACATATTGCCACAGCTGTTATGAAGCACCTTTTTTCATGTCCAAGTACCATTATTTGGCCAAAGTTTGAGCTTAACAGTCACATCCTCTTCCTGTCTTTCCCTCCATATGTAGATTAAACTTTGTACGATTTTTAAGTGTGCATCTGTCTGAATGGAGCTCCTAGCTCCATTCAGACAGATGCACACTTAAAAATCGTACGCACCCTCGTTGCCGATCTCAGTTGGATAACAAGCCCATGATTAGTCATCAAGAGAGGGATGAGACCATAATTGAATATGTATGACCGGTAGTGCCTTATTTAAACAGATAAATGAGAGCCTGCCCTCATGAATATTCATGCCGCTTAGTTCATCTGGCCCTGTGATGAGGATATTAACATGGCTGTTCCACCTGTGTGTATGTGTCCAGACATGACACTGGTCCAGTGTTTGTGTTAGTCCAGAGGCTGAGCAAGAGAAGTCCCCGAAGAAGTATTTGGTTAATACTAGACTTCTCATATCCTGTCTCGGTCTGGTCTGGCATGTGCGTTGGAATCATCTTTAATTATTTGCTTTAAAGGGGGTTAGACTTTCCATCAGTGCAGATGAGTGGCACGGACTGAAGGCTGGTTTTGTGTGGGCACTCGAGGTCCCGGCATGGGTCGTCGTCTTTTTAGTTTAAATGACGTGTAGTGACAGAACTAGATTAAATGCACAGCTCGCGGAGTTCACGTTAGAAAATCATGGTCACGAAATGAAAAGAACAAAGTATTGCATTGAGCCGAGTGAAAAAAGATAATGGTGTCATCTGTATTTTGGGCTTTTGAAAAAGCAACGATTTTCTGCCTCACCTTGTCCTCGTTTTTTTTGGGAGATTTCTTTTAGTTTTATATGGAGACAGTAGGGAGCCCTGGTTGCCGTGCCCATAACCATTTAAGTTATGGACAATCAAAGAAAGTGTAATAAAAAAGACCTATGAAAAGGGTATGAAAAAACCATTAAGGAAAATTGAGGTCCTTTGGGGGTGTTTCATATAAAATCAAATCGGAGGCCTTTGCAAAGATCAAGCGATGCATATGAACGTCGGACCGGAGGGCTGTTAAATCTGACGATGGATGGGGGCTAGACGGATATTTGAGAAAGCACAGATTATTTTCCATTTAATTCCTGTGAGTGTCTGAGATTTGTTGAAACAAATGTATATGTGCCATTTCATGCGCTTGCATCTGGGCTTTGCATTTCAGAACACTCCCTCACCGCAGCTTTATGCTTATTACTGCATGGCATTTGATAGCAAAACAAATCATTCTTCCCCCTGACTATTTCCATTCAGAGCTGTAGGTATAATGTGTTTTCTTTGCTTTAATTAGTTGGCGGTTATGCTGATCCAGCGGTTGTTTTCTCTTCTAGGTTGTCATTGACCTTAAAATACCCCCAGTGTCTTGTTGAGGCCTTAGTGATCTGAAAAGCATAACACAATGTGGCCTTCCCCGCTGCAGCGCGCTGATAATGTTACAGCTGGGCCAAAGCGGCCCATATAGGCTTTCAAATGGCGTAAGTGGCAATAACCACAGACTCTTTTAATGTTTCTCTTCATTAGCACTGCTTACAGATATTTTTTCGGTCTCTTGCCCTTTTCATCCGAGAGAGAAACAATTTTTGGCTCCCTTATAATATGCCATTAAATTAATGATTTTTTTTAACGAGTCAAAAAAAGGATTAATCATTTTACTACGTGCGTCATTTTGTCTGGTGATTGTAGGAAGCAGACAGAGCGACGTGACTGCCAGATTCGTCGAAATTAACTTTGAAAATTTAATCGGGAGTTTGCGTGACATTCCGTTTATTTGATAATGGAATATTGTGGCCCTAATTTCAGCTCATTCTAATTACATCTGACAGTTGTTTGTTTGGAGTGAAATCCAATTAAAGTGTACACTTTTCAAGCGGAATACTCCAGTTCCTTCTTAAAGAAATAATGACCCCATGATGGCTCTGAAAATAAATGTTTTTTTTTGTGGGCATACAAGGGTAAACTCGCAACAGCTGTCAGAACAGAGTTTGTTTAAAAAGCAAATGCCTTTGGTCTAAAGTTCATTTGGAGAGCTCTCTAATTAAATATAGGCTCAAACCTTAAGTTAATTAGTAATCCTCTGGCTCCAGAAATTAGGCAGATCTGGAGCATGATCTCTCGTGCTGCCATATAAAGGCAGTAAGGACTGCACGGGAGAACTTAGTTAGCAGTAATTCATGCTTTAATAGATTGTTTGACATGTTTTGTGAAATTCCTGCGTGAAGAACACTCGGGTTAGCGCATAGCTAGCGGCGCTGGAATGCATGCAGGGATACCTGGCCTGTGATTATGTTTATAATACTAGATAATTACAGGACCGGCAGGCTGGATGCTCCGTCTTTACTGAGCAGCTTGAACTTTAAACTTTTATTGTTTCTTGGGGAAAATGACAGCACGGAAAGGTCAAAATCTGTGGGCAAAAAACAGGCTCTCGTTCCAAATGGCGCCTGCTTACCGCTCCCGGCCAACATGGTAGCGTGTCAAAACATTCATCAGGTTAAAGTTAGTTAACAGAGAACGACCGTAGAAATATAACACCTGTCCGACAGGCTTAACAGGGTATATTTTTAGATGGCTTGTTAAATGGTGAATTCACCCCCTCCCATGTGTTTTTTAGAGGTGAAATATGTGGCCTGTTTCACTTTTGTGTGTGTGTGTGTGTGTGTGTGTGTGTGTGTGTGTGTGTGTTTGGTCCTCACCTCTGCCTTTGCTATGTAAGCCATATTTGTTAGGGATGCTCGATTATGGCAAAAATCATAATCACGATTATTTTGGTCAGTATTGTAATCACGGTTATTTAACACGATTATGAGGGGGCCATATGACCAAAACATTATATGAGTGATTTATTTAAAGATAGTGATTTATATCAAATATATATTTCCATTAAATAAGGTTGCTATGACATGTACATTGTAGACCAGCGGAATTTCAAACAAACAAACAAAAAGTCCTCAAAATTATTGAAAATAATAAACTGTCAGTAATAAAAAAGCAAAGGACAAATACAATAGAATAAATAGATACAAATGAAACAAACTGTGCTCTAATGTTTTTTATGCAAGTCTCAAGCAGTTTACAGCTTACTACAGAAATTAATAATCAAATGTAAAATAAAACCGCATAGTCTTCACTGTAAGAATTAAACTTTTTTTTTCTTATTAAAGCTACAAAAGTCCTTCACGTGTGTGTGTGTGTGTGTGTGTGTGTGTGTGTGTGTGTTTGGTCCTCACCTCTGCCTTTGCTATGTAAGCCATATTTGTTAGGGATGCTCGATTATGGCAAAAATCATAATCACGATTATTTTGGTCAGTATTGTAATCACGGTTATTTAACACGATTATGAGGGGGCCATATGACCAAAACATTATATGAGTGATTTATTTAAAGATAGTGATTTATATCAAATATATATTTCCATTAAATAAGGTTGCTATGACATGTACATTGTAGACCAGCGGAATTTCAAACAAACAAACAAAAAGTCCTCAAAATTATTGAAAATAATAAACTGTCAGTAATAAAAAAGCAAAGGACAAATACAATAGAATAAATAGATACAAATGAAACAAACTGTGCTCTAATGTTTTTTATGCAAGTCTCAAGCAGTTTACAGCTTACTACAGAAATTAATAATCAAATGTAAAATAAAACCGCATAGTCTTCACTGTAAGAATTAAACTTTTTTTTTCTTATTAAAGCTACAAAAGTCCTTCACTCGAGCAGTGTGTGATTTTGAATTTGTCTTTTGTTGTTTGATTAATATTAAGCACACAGTCGCAGCAGGTAAATAGCCCGCTACCACTTTAAGAGCCGCACGGATCCAATTTACCGTTACATGCGTATTTTCATTCTCAACTCTTTATGTTCATTTATTACATGACCGACGAAGGTATACATAAATAATCACTAAGCGCCGCATTTTTGTGTGTATTTTACCGTTTAGGCGTGCACCTTGAGCTAAAAGATGACTTTACATGTCCGTGTTCTGTTCCGTCTCTTAAGTGCATATATCTTCCTGAGGAGCAGCGCAAGTTCTCTTTCATGCTTTTAAAAACATGAATAAATATACTTCTATAAATCAAGCACGTCCCATTTTGCAAAAGTCACGTTACATGATTTTACTGATTGGCTTTTATGGAGGAACGAATGCACAGTGCTGGAAAAGGGGGCGGAATGGGCCGCAATAATCGTTTTATCTCGATTACTGTATTTTCATAATCGTTGGAGGCAGAAATCGAAATCGAAACTGAATTTCGATTAATTGCACAGCCCTAATATTTTGTAATACTGGCATTGTTTTATTTTTGTACTACAAATTTTTTTCTCATCCAATATTTTGAGGAGACACTGCCTCCCTTGTTACATGATTTTACTGATTGGCTTTTATGGAGGAACGAATGCACAGTGCTGGAAAAGGGGGCGGAATGGGCCGCAATAATCGTTTTATCTCGATTACTGTATTTTCATAATCGTTGGAGGCCGAAATCGAAACTGTTTTTCGATTAATTGCACAGCCCTAATATTTGTAGGCTTTATTTGCAAGCAACAAACACAAAGCATGTGTTTGATTCGTTTGAAGCAGGATTATGTGAGCGTCACTCATTCTGACAACTTCGATTGCAGGCTTGACGTTTTTTAATTGAGCTTTATTTTTTTTTTATGTACTGGAAGGGGCAGTGCTTTCAAACAGGTGTGAGTAAAACTATGATTTATGTAACTGGTAAGCGCTTTCATATTGTATGTATTGTACTCCACAAGAACATGTTTGACCAGTAGATTAATATTTATTTAGCACAGGGAAATCAAGGGATTAGTCAGTCATCATTTTAACTCTAATCCTGCTTGGCAAAAACTAGACAAAGAGGGTGATTACTGAACACGGACTGGCAAAGCTACAATTAGTTTCTCTGCTTTTGTTGTCAAGAACGGGAAAAAAACACACACACAACACATACACAAAGGGAATACGCTCTGAAATACGCAACATATTCATCACTCGTGCTTGTGCGGACAGCAGAAAGATCACGAGATGAATTCACGTCAAGCCAGTGAATCAGAGAAAACAACTCTAATTTTAGTCAGTGCCTCCTCTGAGAAATGTGTGTTTCTAGTGAGTCGGTGTGTGTTTAGTCATATTCTATGTCAGTGCCTGTACATGTTTGTATTTGTTTGTGTCATTACTATAAAGAGGAAACAGCATATCTGCTTTACTAATTAAGCCGTAAGACTCACCAGAGGCAACACATTGATTTGCATCTGGCTTATTTCTCTTAGCAAAACACACACGGCAAATACTGTATGCCTGATGGGTCTCAGGTGGGCAAACGTGCGTGGTTGTCTCCACGACGCCTAGTGGGGAACCTGCCAGCATACGTTCCCCTTTCCCCTCCTTCTCTTTTTCTCAGTTGAAAAAGAATGTTAATGATTTTTTTCGCCCCCCTGTGCTCCTCCGGAGACACAGCCTCATTGTTTGTCGTGAGGACTTCTTCTTTCAAACTTAATTACCTTCTCCCCTTTTTTCGGTGACTTGGACTGAAAGTTTGCACTGTGTCGGGAGAGGTCGTCACACATTCTTTTTACGCTCCTTTTCATTAATCCGGGGTGTGCAGGCATTTTCTCTCCGTGTCGGGATGGTAGGGGAGGGTAATGGAAGAGCCTCGGAATGATCCGCAGGAAGCTTAAAGCCGTTTAATGCAGTATAATAGTCTGGACATAGACTGGCCTTTGTTTGTGCGGTTCATTTCGAATCAGGCATAATTAACTCCAGAGTGTTTCCAGATTGCCAGCGAGGAGAAATTGCAGCCTTCTCTGCTTTGAATTGAGAAAAGACATTAGCTATGTAGATTATGTTTCCCTTTGATACCAGCCTCTCCTGTTAAAAGTTTTCGAATGGTAGAGGGAGTCGTATAAACCCAGGCACTCTTTTTTTCCTCTCATTTAAAGGGTCTATTTGAAGTAATTTTGTATGTAAAACTCATGTCATGTCATATGTTTTTTAGTTTTTAGTATTATCAACCCTCTACATTGCGAGTAAATCACTCGCATATGCGACTACGATTTTAAAGATTTAAAAATCGAAACTTTTTTCATACTTAACTTGTTTTGTGCTTCAGATTGTTTGACTCTTTTGTTAAACGCCAGCCACAGAAAGGTAATTTGTACAACAGCTAAATAGATGTCTTTTGCTGATGTGGATTTGCCACACCCAACAGTAATGATATGTTGGTTATTGAAAATGAGGCCCTTAAATGTGGTTATGGCACAGGGGAGATATCCTGCTTCTACTGTTACACCTCTGGGCATCGACGGGGTCGGGAAAAGCCTTTGTGAAAAAAGGGTCATGCAAAACCGCCCCCACTCCTTTTCTCTCTCCCCTTTGCAATTCTCTCTCTTTTTTGAACTTAAACAAGAAAGAATTAAGCCTCCCTGTGTCCTTGGAGGCCAGAGAAGCTCTTGATGTTTGGATAATACCACTTTGATGGATTTTTCATCAGTTCTTCTTTCTGCATGGCAACAAATAAACAAGTATATTTAGACTTGTGAAGGCCCATTCATGCCTTTGTTAGGATTAGATATATGTGCAGTTTGCATGCTGTGACTCTCCTTTGTCTTTCC
>NW_015552531.1:2174889-2176005 GCF_001515605.1 Sinocyclocheilus anshuiensis
CTCACTCACTATGACATTTTGATAGAGGATTTGGTGTTGAGAAAAGCCCCAGCAAAGGCTGGGGTGACCTTTCCTAAATCGGATATAATTCGGAGGCGTTTTACCTATTTTTCCTGCTTTTTTCTTTCGCACTCATATTGCAGTTCCACTTCAGTAACGCGTGACACATATTTGCACGCTAACGTTTAACGTTTGTCTATGCCTCCAAAAAAAAAAGGACGACCCGAAAAACTATTTAGGGAAGAAAGGGTGAGTGAAATCCTTTTTCTTTGGAGGTGGGTTGGTTGGTTCAGGGGGAGTCTTAGCACTCGGGTAAACCTAGCATTCCTACTCCATTATTCCCGTCTCTTGATCAGATCACATTCTTTTTAATCACTTCACAGGCAGCGTCTCCATAGAGAACCGAGAGAGAAGCCGAGACAGTCTTAATTAAAAAACAGAGGTAGAAACACTGTTTGCCATCTTTTTCTTCTAATGGGAACGGGAGCCATTTCCATGCAATGAGATCTGTCCTCATTGTTTTGAGAGTGCGTTCTTTCAGTTTCAAGAAAAAGAGCTTAGTGTTAGTTTTTTTTCTTTTTCTTTTTGTAGCCTGTGCTTTTTAGACCGAATAGAAGCAGGGAAAGTAAGACAAGAGAGAAAAGCTGTTTCACAGTTAAGTTACAACACGTTGGAGGAATTGTAGAACGGTGTATAGAAAAAGGTGTTAACAGAGGAAAAATGCAGTCAAAAAGAACATAGAGCCCCTTTTAATAGCAAAGTACGTACTTAAGACTAGTTTCTGTCTTTTGGGTGGAAAAGAGAGTATGTTAACAATTGAGATTGAGCTGGTTTGAAGAAAGATGCCTGCATGTGATTCTTTTAAAGTTGTTCTTGTCAGGCATCTTGAGCGCTTGAGGATGTCTGGATAATATGCAGTGACTTGCTGTAGCAAACAGTGATTTATATATTTATTTTTGTGAGAAGAAATTGATGGGCACACTAAGTTACCAGGCTGATTGTCAATGAAATGTCTTCTGATGCGAAATATCAATATGAAAGCTAGAGGTGCTCTCAGCATCCCTGGATACTTGCCTCGTATCAAAACAAGTGTAGCTCTGAGCTGTTTAGCTCTTT
>NW_015552531.1:2176076-2178251 GCF_001515605.1 Sinocyclocheilus anshuiensis
CTAACTCACTATGACATTTTGATAGAGGATTTGGTGTTGAGAAAAGCCCCAGCAGAGGCTGGGGTGACCTTTCCTAAATCGGATATATTTTGGAGGCGTTTTACCTATTTTTCCTGCTTTTTTCTTTCGCACTCATATTGCAGTTCCACTTCAGTAACGCGTGACACATATTTGCACGCTAACGTTTAACGTTTGTCTATGCCTCCAAAAAAAAAAGGACGACCCGAAAAACTATTTAGGGAAGAAAGGGTGAGTGAAATCCTTTTTCTTTGGAGGTGGGTTGGTTGGTTCAGGGGGAGTCTTAGCACTCGGGTAAACCTAGCATTCCTACTCCATTATTCCCGTCTCTTGATCAGATCACATTCTTTTTAATCACTTCACAGGCAGCGTCTCCACAGAGAACCGAGAGAGAAGCCGAGACAGTCTTAATTAAAAAACAGAGGTAGAAACACTGTTTGCCATCTTTTTCTTCTAATGGGAACGGGAGCCATTTCCATGCAATGAGATCTGTCCTCATTGTTTTGAGAGAGTGTTCTTTCATTTCCAAGAAAAAGCTTTTTTTTTTTTTTTCTTTTTGTAGCCTTTGCTTTTTAGACCGAATAGAAGGAGGGAATATAAGACGAGAGAAAAGCTGTTTCACAGTTAAGTTGCAACACATTGGAGGAATTGTAGAATGGTGTATAGAAAAAGGTGTTAACAGAGGAAAAATGCAGTCAAAAAGAACAGAGCCCCTTTTAATAGCAAAGTACGTATTTAAGACTAGTTTCTGTCTTTTGGGTGGAAAAGAGAGTATATTAACAATTGAGATTGACTTTTCTATAGCTGGTTTGAAGAAAGACGCCTGCATGTGATTTTTTCAAAGTCCTTTTTGTCAGGCATCTTGAGCACTTGAGGATGTCTGGATAATATGCAGTGACTTGCTGTAGCAAACAGTGATTTATATATTTATTTTTGTGAGAAGAAATTGATGGGCACACTAAGTTACCAGGCTGATTGTCAATGAAATGTCTTCTGATGCGAAATATCAATATGAAAGCTAGAGGTGCTCTCAGCATCCCCGGATACTTGCCTCCTATCAAAACAAGCGTAGCTCTGAGCTGTTTAGCTCTTTTGTGCCTTGCTTTATAATTCATAGGCATGTAATGATTCACATGCATAGCCAAGAATGTAGAGACACAGGCAAATCCAGAGGAGGCATCTCTCTCAGCACTTCCAAGTGTCAAGAAATGCATAATTCATCTCAAACTGCGCGTTTTATTCCGGACCCGCATTAACTGATGTTGTGTTAAGGATCCGAAGAAAAGCAACAAACACGGACAGTTGCTCACAAAATCTCTGCATAAATTCTATTTTTCTGCTACCTGAAAGAAAGAAAAAAGAGAATGAGGAAGCTGGTTGTATAATTACAGCTTCCATATTGTATTTGATACTTTTTAAAGGCTGAATTCAAACAAAAACAAATCATAGGCAGCCGCTGACAAGGTAGACACGTGAGGGAGAGTGTGTGTTTTGTGAAGATTGCTTGTTTTATGATGTGCAGTGGGTTTTGTGTTAATGTCGCTGGAATGTTGTGTGCGCCTCACACACTCACCCAGCGCCCACAGGCCCTGGAGGCACAGCTGCTGGCTCTATGATCTTACACCAGGAGATGCAGAAATGATCACAGGAGAATACTGTAATCTAGCCCTCGCTTCCCTGCCAAACGTGTGTTTTTGGAGACGTACATTACTCTTGGCTTGCATAAATGACCCCCCGCCCCACTTCGCCACTGCACACTAGAGGTGTGCGATATTGACAAAAAATAATATCTCGATATTTTCTGGGATTTTATCGATGACGATAATCAGACGATATTTTGCTGAGTGTGTTATTGTGCTGGTACCTTAAGGACTGCCGAAGACAGCTGACTCCTAATGTTTTTAATATTCTTCATATTCTGTGTGGTGGTCAGTTCATACTGATAGAAATTAATCTTTTCCAATAAGTTTAAACAGATTTTTACATTTTATGGGTATTTTTACCTTTATAAAGCCATTTTTTCTAGAAGTGTCCATTATCTTTTGAGTCAAATTCTTACATTTAATCAGGGAATTAGAATAATAAGACATTTGGGCTGTTACCAAGCAAATGAAATCAACACAGAAGCTGCATCTGAAGTGGCATTTAGATGTATTT
>NW_015552531.1:2178816-2184983 GCF_001515605.1 Sinocyclocheilus anshuiensis
ACAAGCAATATGGTGTCTAAAACGTAAGTCTCTTAATTAACTTATTGTTTACTGAATTCAATGTCACATTTGTAATCATGGTCATTTTTGGAGAAAACGGCACTCTTCGTGTGAAATTTAATAACTATATGAAGTGGTATAAATATATAAATTTTCTGCCATCATGTCTTGAATTTGTGATAATTCTAAATGCATTTTAATAGATGCAGTGCAGTGCAGTGAAAGAAAACACACTAAATTCGCACACGCACTAGTCTAGGCTTCACGTAATGTATGCGTGCGCTCTGTAGGGATGCTTTGAATGGTTTTTAAAAAAAACTCGATAATGTCAAATCGCACATCGTTAAAACAACAATTACGATATTATCGCAGACGATATATATCGCACACCCCTACTGCACACATACACAGACACACCTTTTTCTTTTCTTGTGTGAAGCTAATTCTAATAGGTGCTAATTTTGCACTAATTGCTGTGCAGTTTTGCTCTCAGGGCATTTGAGAGCAATCTCAAGTCTTTATTTTCACAGCAGTGCATTGTGCAGATCACCCCCACCAATTGTTTATTATACAATTTAATTTTAATTTCATTAATGTGATCGGCTAGCTTATCTTCATTTTCTAGCAGAAGTATCCTTATTCTTTATTTCTGTGTGTTTCCCCGTGTTAGCTGTTGAGATTATACTTGATTTGAATAGTAAAATGTATGATTTCTGTGCGTAATATTCATATGATATCCCAAACGTGTTAAGCCAGAGCTTAATTAGCCAGATTTAAATGAATCCCCAATGAATCTGCAAAAGAAGTGATTTGCACATAGCTAGGTGGAGAGGGCATGTCTGTAATTGTTGTTTAATTTTGCATCATCTTTAGCCTCGTTTCCATTTGGAAAAAAAAGTGCTTTTCCAAATTGCATTGTGTTCAATAAGCTATTATCAGATTTCCTGTATTCTTGAGAATAATGAGAAAATAAAGCCTGGTGCAGCAGACAGGGCTGCTGTTTTAAAATTCTGGGTCTGTCTTGAGTGTATTTCATTTTAATTGAAAGCACAGCAGTTGCAAGCCCGTCATTGTTGGCCTTCACTACAAATCTCTACCTCTTCTGCACACACTGATATCTCCCTGAAAATTTGGAGCAGCTGGGTTTCTCTTTGCTCGCCGGGCCTCATTCGCCGAGTCTGGGCATGGTAGGCACATACGCTTTGGATCCAACTCTATTTCAGCGTCCAAGCTTAGCCCCAGTCTTTGAATTTGCATTGCCAGCCTTGAGAATAAATTGTCTGTGGTCCAAAAAAAGAAAATATATATATGATTGAAGTGTTTTCATCAGCAAGGTGCACATATGATTTGTGAAAGCCAGGAGAGACCCTGATTGAGGCAGTGACGGTTGGGAGATGGGCAGCCATCCAGGATAGATAACATCTCGATGGTTTTTCAAATGGTGTGCTTTATGTGCTTGGGTTTTTGTGAGCTGCCAAGGATGAAAAATGAAAAACAAAAAAAGTGAAAAGAAATTGCGAGATGGCCCTCCCGGCGTGACTGGACTGGGTGTGCTAAATATTAATTTGAGTTTGAGGTGATTGTCAGAGAGGCCAAAGCGTGGGTTAGAATTTGGATGGCTGCTTAATCAGGGCTTGTTAGATACCTACTGGGGCATCTCTCAGAGGGAAGATTTGGAGTAAACTGATTTACTGAGTAACATAGGAACCAAAGAGATACCGCCTCTCTCTGCCAAAGTTGTCATGATTTGAATGTGGTGGTCCATCCCCCTTTTCTTTGCTTATTGTAATTATGTTGCAATGATAAAGGGGCTCTCAGAAACTTTTGTGTGGTTTGATTTTAAGGGGAGTGCTGCACATACTTAAACCTCTTTTAACAACTGAAAACTCGGTAACCTCTGCTAAAATCAATGGAGTGTCTGTCTGTGCATTTAAAAATCATACAGCTTTTTTTCTAGGTAGACCTCCGCTGCTCATTTTTGAGGTAATTCACGAGTAATTTCAGTGCAGGAATGCTCTCTATATCATCAAGGACAGCACATGCTGAAGATCAGGTGCGCCATCATTATGCACGTTCTAATATGTCTTTGCTCTCTTTTGTTTTTTTATTTATGCAGGTCCCTGACAGGCTGGATGAAATGAGATCCCCATGTAGCGATTACCATGGAAACTTGTGATTCCCCTTCTCTCTCAAGGCAGGAAAATGGGCAGCAGATATCAAAGCTACGTGAGACGACACATCTTGATAATGAGGTGCCAGAGAAAGTCCCTGGGATGGAGCCTGACAAGGAAAACAGCCCTGCAGATGACAACCTGAGGACGGAGGAGAGCCGTCGAGAGATCGCATCGGCATTGAGCGCGGAGAATGCGATAGGTGCAGCCACTAAAGAGATCCCCTGCAACGAATGTGCCACTTCCTTCTTGAGTTTACAAAAATACATGGAGCACCACTGCCCGAATGCTCGCCTTCCTCTTCTGAAGGACGAGAATGAGAGCGAGGTCAGCGACCTTGAGGACAGCGATGTAGAGAACCTGACAGGAGAGATAGTTTACCAGCCAGATGGCTCAGCTTTTATTCTTGAGGACTCCAAAGAAGGTGGCCAGAATGCCCAGTCAGGGGTTAAAAGCCTCTTCTCCCCAGCACTATTTTCAAACTCCCAAACTGCTGCTGGGGACAAGACTGAGCAGTCGGCCACAGCCCCCATGTCCTTTTGTCCACAAGTGATCAATACCTTTCACATCGCTTCATCCCTCGGGAAACCATTTATGGCCGATCAGGCTTTCCCAGATACCTCAGCATTAGCAGGAGATGGTCCTGTGTTGCACACTTTCCGTGTCTACGATCTCCGACACAAGAGTGATAAAGACTATCTTACCATTGATGGCGCAGCCAAAAACTCCTGTGTGTCCAAAGATGTTCCAAACAATGTGGACTTGTCTAAATTTGATGGTTTCATTAGTGATGGGAAAAGGAAACCTATTCTGATGTGTTTCTTGTGCAAGTTGTCTTTTGGTTATAGTAGGTCATTTGTAACCCATGCTGTGCATGATCATCGGATGACCCTCAGTGAGCAGGAGCAAAAGCTCCTTAGTAATAAATATGTCTCTGCCATTATACAGGGCATTGGTAAAGACAAAGAACCTCTTATAAGCTTTCTGGAACCAAAAAAAAACAATTCTGTGTTACCACACTTTTCTACTGCAAACTTCATGGGCCCTGATCCAGGCATTCACAACCTGTGGAACACCTTTCACATGGAAAACGGTGATTCCCTGCAGGCTGGTTTCACCTTCCTGAAAGGAAGTGCCAGTTTGGCATCTTCTGCAGACCAGTTGCCCAGGAGTGCCCAGATGCCAAAGGCTGAACTGAACCTCGGGGTTGTGGCCACCTCTGCGCTCAAGTCCCCCGTCGGCTCCATGTCTCTCCAGCGCTCGTCACCAGGGGCTGGGTGCAGGGATCAGGAAAGCAACTGTGAACGGCAGAAGGACATTAGCACTTTGCATGCGAATGGTGAGGTCTCCATCAAAAGCGAGCCCAGAGATGGGGCCGATGCTGAGGAGGACGAAGACATGTTTTTGAACGAGCTCGACGACGATGGTGTTTGTGAACTTGGGGAAGGTACCAGTAACAAAGATTTCTCTTTCTTAAACCAAAGCATTTCTCCTTTATCGTCCAGTGTGCTAAAATTTACTGAAAGGGGTACTACTTCCTCTGTGACTGTTGCCAATGACCTAGAGAAGACAAAGCAAGCTGCTGCCAGCTTGGACTACAGCAATGACTCTATGAGTGGAGGCAGCAAAGACGGCTGCGACTCCAATGGCGGCAGGGATGGCAGTCCGCCATCTCTTCCTCTTGACATGACACGACGAGATGACGAAAGCCCAGGCCCACTGCACCAGCATGCTGCCACGCCCAACACCCCTGGCACCCCTGGCCCAGGAGAGTGCTCTCCTGGATGTGGAATCGAATGCCCCAAGTGTGACACTGTCTTAGGTTCTTCTCGTTCACTTGGTGGTCATATGACCATGATGCACTCACGGAACTCCTGTAAGACGCTCAAATGCCCCAAATGCAATTGGCACTACAAGTACCAGCAGACCCTGGATGCTCACATGAAGGAGAAGCACCCAGAGTCTGGAGACTCTTGTGTCTATTGCTGCACGGGCCAGCCTCACCCTCGACTTGCCCGGGGTGAGAGCTACACGTGCGGCTACAAACCTTTCCGCTGTGAGGTGTGCAATTACTCCACAACCACCAAAGGCAACCTTAGCATACACATGCAGTCAGATAAGCACCTCAACAATGTGCAGACGCTGCAGAACGGAGGAACGGAAGCCATCTACAACCACACTGCTCCTGTGTCGAATGCCAGTCTGAGCGGGTGTGGGACACCCTCACCCTCCAAGCCCAAACAGAAACCCATGTGGCGATGCGAGGTCTGCGACTATGAGACCAATGTGGCTCGCAATTTGCGCATTCACATGACAAGTGAGAAACACATGCACAACATGATGCTTCTTCAGCAGAACATGAAGCAGATCCAGCACAACTTGCATCTGGGCTTGGCGCCAGCCGAGGCGGAGCTCTACCAGTACTACCTGGCCCAGAACATCGGGCTCACCGGTATGAAACTGGAGAACCCTTCAGACCCACAGATGATGATCAACCCCTTCCAGCTTGACCCTAGCACTGCCGCAGCTCTGGCTCCCGGTCACAGTGAGTAGTTTTCCCTTGGATATGCTTGTCACTCACTTTCTTTTGTTCTCTTCCTCCTTCACTGACTCTGGTCTTATTACTCCTGTCATTATTGTTTCCTGCTCTCGACCTGTTTTGTGATTTGAGCTGCTATGTGAGAATCTGTTTCCCAATTTTCTTAAGTTTAGACCTTTGCTCCACCCAGAAAAACCTCATCTTAACACGGACTATAGTGAGCAGATTGCCTACACACAACAGCAGCAGTTTTATTCTTTCACTTTGTCAATCAAGACCAAACACAGCCTTTCTGCATCTGTTTCTGAAAGCCGACACCCTTATGCATTCATCTCATGGATCTTTACCTCCATACATAGTATAGACTGGCACATATACATTAGCCTGTCAAGAAATATTGTTTCCACAAAAAACATTGTCTTTCATCCAGCAACTCAGAAACTCTTGTCTAACAAAATGCTATATTTGTACCTTGCCTTGATCTTGTGTAATTATTAAATTCAAAGCTTTTTGTTCCAGGGGGTTGAGGGTATGAAAAATGATCTAGTTTGCTTCTAAAAGTGTATAGATCAAAGGACTAAATTACAATTAGATGTAAGATGATCTGTTTTTTTTTATCATTTTAATTTTTAGAACTACTGTTGAGGCAGGCTCATTTTATATTGATCAGTTTTGTGTCTTTAAAGAGAGAAGAAGAACAAAAAAACATGCTTGAGTACAAACTCAGGAATGCCCTGGTAGGAGTAATTAAAGCTATCTGATGAGGGAGTTTAGAACTTGAAAGGGATGATTGTAATTGATCCTGATTCAATCCTATTATAGCTTTTTATAGTTAAGGCTTTATAAAAGCCATACTCCTTACTGGGGCTCTTTTTTTTATCAAATCCCTTTGTATGGGTGCCCTACATGACCCACTGCTGAAGCTCTTCCAGTGCGCTGTGTGCAACAAATTCAGCTCTGACAGCCTGGAGGCCCTCAGCGGGCACGTGGCGGCGGAGCGATCGCTTCCGGAAGAGGAGTGGAGGGCCGTGATGGGAGACATCTACCAGTGCAAGCTGTGCAACTACAACACGCAGCTCAAGGCCAATTTCCAGCTCCACTGCAAGACCGACAAGCACATGCAGAAGTATCAGCTGGTGGCCCACATCAAGGAAGGTGGCAAAGCCAACCAGTGGCGTCTCAAGTGCATTGCCATCGGCAACCCCGTGCACCTGAAGTGTAATGCCTGCGACTACTACAGCAACAGTGTGGAGAAGCTGAGACTGCATGCGACCAACCAGAGGCACGAAGCTGCGCTGAAGGTCTACAAGGTCAGCTATGCTTTACTTTGTGTTGAACTGTGTCATGACCCACTGTCCTAGTTCTGTGTGTTCTCGGTGTCACATGGGTTAATATTTACTTTGTTTTGTTTAACTTTTCATTGCATTATATCTATTTTATCACTGTATTTGAAAGAG
>NW_015552531.1:2185461-2195399 GCF_001515605.1 Sinocyclocheilus anshuiensis
GGAATGCCTGGTAGGAGTAATTAAAGCTATCTGATGAGGGAGTTTAGAACTTGAAAGGGATGATTGTAATTGATCCTGATTCAATCCTATTATAGCTTTTTATAGTTAAGGCTTTATAAAAGCCATACTCCTTACTGGGGCTCTTTTTTTTATCAAATCCCTTTGTATGGGTGCCCTACACCAGTCTCTCAGCTCTTTTTAAATTTCATTTAATAATAATAAAAAAAAAACTTTTCTCCTTTTATACTCCCTGTGCCTGTGCCCCCGCCCCCTCTCTTCCTCCCTCCCTCTCTCTAAAGCTAACCAGTGGCGTCTCAAGTGCATTGCCATCGGCAACCCCGTGCACCTGAAGTGTAACGCCTGTGACTACTACAGCAACAGTGTGGAGAAGCTGAGACTGCATGCGACCAACCAGAGGCATGAAGCAACGCTGAAGGTCTACAAGGTCAGTTATGCTTTACTTTGTGTTGAACTGTGTCATGACCCACTGTCCTAGTTCTGTGTGTTCTCGGTGTTATTGCATTATATCTATTTTATCACTGTATTTGAAAGAGGCAGATAATTCAGTGGCCATGATCAGGAGAACACAAACAGTGAATATTTGTTTTCTAGCACCTTTTTTTTTTTTATGATGTCAGATGTCATTAGTCCAGCTGTAAATTTGATTTGGCCTTCCATGCTCGCCCTTTTCCCAGTTTCCTCTGCTCTCTTTCCTGTAAAGACAGGAATATGCCAGTCTGCCTGTTTACACGATGCCTTTCAGAAATCAAACCTAATTGAATTTATGCCAGAAATATCAATATTTTTAACAGTTGGCCACTGTTGTAGTGCTTCACCGAATTTTCACCTCTGAGGTAAGCTGCCCCATCAGCTAGTATACAACAAACATCATGTGAACAGCTGATGAATTTTGAATGTGTGACTGTGTGGCTGTCAACATGCAGGCAAAAGAAAGGGAAAACAATTTGATTATTTTTAGATTGCCTTGTGTTTTACTAGTTTTTTAAACAAACAAATTACATTTTGATGATTCATATTTTACTGTTTTGCTCAAGGCCTAAGGCAGATAACTGATCCATAGCGGTGGGGGTTGAAAAGAGACCACTGCAGCCTCATCCTGTTCTTAAGTGCATTTGGGTGTTGACTTACTGGACTTGTGTGATTGCCTGAAACAATAATACTAACATCCTGAAATCATAGACCAGCATCACATCCCAGACACATTAGTGGACTCCTTTGGATAAACTGTATTAACTTAATGAGGATCTATTGACCAGCATTAGTCACTTTTGACTTGTGTGTGTGCTCGTAAGCCGGACTCGGCTGTATATTTAGAAAAGTGAATTTAGCAGCTGACAATGGCTAGACTGCAAACAAAATTGGCAGTCTTGTAACGATAGCAATAACGCAAACAATTCATTACTTTGACCCAATTACAAATATAGTCATTCAAAAAGGGATTTTTATAGGAGAATACAACTACTGTCACTTTCACTTTCACTTTGAGAACCTCCTGAAACAAAAAAGTTAAGTCAGAACCAAATGCTGAAAAAGGCCTTCTGAGATTAAGAAATGGTCAGTTTCTACTACTTTTTTTTTTTTTTTTTAAAGGGGTCCTATTATGCTTTTTCACTTTTTCATCTTTAGTTAGTCTGAAATGTTGAATGTTGAACATAAAAAAGATCTGCAAAGTTACAAAGTTCAAAGTCCACTTCAAAAGGAGATATTTTATTTAACAGAAATCACTTTTCAAAAACCAGGTTAAAGTCTTAAAATGTCTTAAATAACGTTTTCCTAATATAAGGCCTTAAAAAGTATTAAAATGTCTTAAATTCGGATTCGATGGGTCTTAATTAGGGGCCAAGCACCGAAGGTGCAGTGGCACCTATTGTATCCGTTAGCGTCATTTTTCTTCTTCCGCCGAAAGTCTATGGCAGCCCATAGAACCGCTTGCGGGAAAGTTGTGAAATTTGGCACACTGATAGAGGACATTCTCAACATTAACCACAGCAAGTTTGGAGTCTCTAACTCCAACTCTCTAGCGCCACCACTTGTCCAAAGTTGCAATTTCTTTATGCTAATAACTTTTGAACCATAAGGCACAAAATGAAAATTCATTTTCCAAAATGAATCCTTGGCTCATGCCGAGTCGAATGAACACCAAAATTCAAAAATCGCAAAGTTATGGAATTCAAGTTGATTCGTCCCACTGTTCTCGAATAACGCACGAAGGAATTCTACGAAAAGCATGTAAAAATGGATGTGAGGCTATATCTCCGCAATGGTTTGGCGTATTGAGGCCAAACTTGGTGTGTGTTATAACAAGCATGACCTGAGACTACCTGCAGGGTTTCGGCGCAATGCCCCCTAGTGGTCAAGAGATAAAAAAAATGCATATTTTTGCTTAACTTCTGAATGGTTTGGCCAAAAATCACAAAACAGGTCTCTTTAGATTCGGTGCATCATGCCGAGTCGAACCATACCAAATTTTTTCGTGTCAGCCATTTTGGGTGTCGGCCATTTTGAATTTTGTCAAAAATTGCAATATTTTAAGAACGCTTAGACTTTGTTACTACGAAAATTGGTATGCATCTTCGGCACCATGCCCTGATGGCACTCAAAAAGTTTGGGCGCAGCGCCACCTTGTGGTCAAAAGTTATAAAGCAATTTATAAAAATGCTAATAACTTTTGCATACAAACAGACATACGAATTTTCGCTTAGCAAATCTGAACAGTCTGTCGGCCATTTTGATTTATGCTGTAAACCTTCTTTTTCGAACTCCTCCTCAAGCCTTGGTCCGATTTTCACCAAAATCGAGTCAAATCATCTTCAGACTGTGCTGACAAAATGTTCAAAATCAAGACTTTGTAAAAGAGCATAATAGGACCCCTTTAAGAAGTGGGACTTTGAGATGCTTCGTGTTATTAATGTATTCAAGACAGTGTTAGAAATACAGAGCAAGTAACTAAACAACAAAGAGCAAAACTTCCAATGGGTGAAGTCAGCATGAGGCAAATAAAGGGCTGAAAGGATCGCATGTGGTATTTGGAGGCCTGGCATTAAAGACGCAGTCCATGGGAATGTTTTGAAATCCTTAGCAGTTTAGAAAGGGGAGGGGGGTCAGGGGGCTTGGCGTTGCAGTAGATTTGTTTCTTAACGTGATCGTGTTGTTGGGTCACTGCCTGATTATTGACATGATTGTTTGTGTTTATCCTGAAATGTTTAATTAGAGTTTACCTGATTTTTTTGCAACTGAAGAGCATCTTTTACATTTACACTTTCTTTTTTAGAACAGCAGGTGGCTATATAGAGCATGTAGGATTAAAATGGTCCTGATTTTTCAAGTTTAATCTTAAACCAGAATGACAATTGTGTTTTTCCTTTTGAAGCTCGGAAGTGAGTGATCTAGTCAAACAGAGAGACATATAATCTAATGCAATCTGTAGTTTGTATGGTTTTAATTAGAAGTACTTGTTGAGGTAAAAAAAAAACAAAAAAAACATTAGCACTCAAATGGATGCCCACCCATTTGAATTCTATTGGCTCTCACTTTAAGAAGTGTCCGAACAGGTGATGGGGCTGAATTTTGATGGTGAGAGAAGGGTGTCCATTTGACACAGAGGGGGTGAGGGGGTTTGATCTGGCTCTCTCATCTCCTCACGCCCCCACCTTTACCCGGGGAGAGCAAAATCTGTTCTACAGATGCAGCTTCTAATGCTTTTGGCAGGAACCGGGCCATTTTGCTCATGTATATTTGGTAGTAAATGTTGGGAAAAAAGAAAAAGAGGTTTCTTTATTTGACCAGAAAAACACCTCGTCTTTTATGTTCAGAGGTGAAAGGGTAGCGCTAAAGAACAAAGTATTGATGACCTTTCCATATGAGCCACGGAACACAAAGTATCTTTATAGCCCAAAATGATTGAGGATACAAACAAAAAGCATATTCAGTATTTTTATTGCAGCTTTGTACCTACGATTTATTTATTTTATTTTTTTTTGAGGAGGGGAGTTCAGATTTTCCAGACGTTAAAAAAGACCTCAATTACATTAGCAGTGCAATGTTTCTTTTTTTGTGAAAGACTTTGGCTTCTTATAGGTGTTTTTAAAGCTCCCAAGCCCACACCTAAAACAGCCTTGGATTTTTTTCACTATTATGAAGTAATTCGACTGTTTAAAAAAAATACAATGCACATTCTTGACCTCTTAGTGTTTGGCGTTAGCTTACAGTAATGATATATTTTCGTTATACAATTATCGTTAATAACCACTCAAATAAACGCAGATGTAGTCGAGTGTAAATCTGTCAAGGCCATTCAAAGGCGGCATAACGCTTGATTAAGAAACTGAGAGAAATGTGTGTTCCTCCAAAGAGCCGATTTGCGCTGGGCACTTGGGTCATTTGATGCAAAGAATATTCATGGTCAGTGTGTTGGAAGTGGGGGGAAAGCCAGATACCGACCCGCACCTGTTCACCAGGTGGTCCTCGCCATGCTCTTCTCTTATATATCTCCCACTTTGTCTCTTTTTCCCTCCTCCTCTCTTTGTCTATTCCCTTCTTTCTCTGTACTTCCTCTCTCCGGAGGCTTGTGTGCATCACATAAGGATGTCCAGCATGTATCCCCCAGTTGCGCGTCAGGAGCTATGACCTGCTTAATTACAGCAGCCACCCCCCTCCCAGAGCATCTATCATCAGTCAAGCAGAATTTTCTGTCTGTCTGGAGTCCAAGGCTCCATTTCCATATTTGTATTTTCCTTCTACTCCTCTTTTTTTCCCTCCTTGTCTCCTTTCTCCCCATTTTGAGCCACAGGGGCCATGGCACACATAATGCGCCTCTCTTTGGCAGAGGCAGGCGAGGAGATGGAGCCGCAGCGACTGGCTTTCCGTGGCCCTGTCTCCAGGGAGAGGCAGATAGCCCATCTAATTATCCATGATACGGATGGCAACACCATTGGTCGGGGCAGAGAAATGAGAGGGGAAATTAAAAGAGAAGAGCAGAGAAAAGAGGGAGGAGAAGAGAATGTGAGAGTGAGGAGACTGGAATTTTAGTTTTATCAAAAGACTTTTCCCAACCCCTTTTTGCTTTTTTCCTTATTATTCTCATCCAGAAGGTCAGTATTTCCTCCTCATTTCCCCCTTTTTTTCTCTCTCTCTTTTGCTCCATCTTTCTAAACCAAGATGGCTGCCAGTTGATGGGCACATTATATTACAGCACATTCATTACTGAAGGTCAGCCTCACTCCTCATTTGAAAATCAAATGCCCCATATATATGCAGCTCAAATTATTGTCTGTCATTTCCCCTGATCTGACGGTAAAATGGACAGGAGATTGAGTTGAGGGTATTTGCATAAAAAGCCATTGTGCTATAGAAGAACGAGGATAATCTGTTTTGCATGCACCTTCATATAGCATTATCATCATTGGTGTTGTCCCGTAGCACACATTGTATTTTATTTTGGGTCTTTTTTTCCACATTTTATTAATAAATACAGGCTGGATTCAGACCAGTGAGCACCAAAAATTAAAATTCTGACATTTACTCATTCTGGTGTCATTTCAAACCTGTATGACTGATATAATGAAAGTCAGTGGGGTCCAAAATAGCATTGGACCCCTTGACTTTTATTTTATTGAAAATAACAAAAGAAAACACCTACAAGGTTTGAAAACACATGAGGTAAAAAATGACACATTTTTGGGTGAACTATTGCGTTAACCAACTGAAATGCTTCAAAATATGTCAGTTTTGATAGACTTGGTTTAACAGTAATTTTTGCATTTATTCTCATGTAATCTGCAAAATTAGACACAATGCCCCCTATAAAGCATCCAAACCTGGGTGGAGATGAGAGAGAATTCTTAAAAGAAAAAGAAAAGTGGACGTTGCCCGGTCTCATTTGTTTGTCAATAAGAGCCAGTCCGCCACAGTACCAGAGGACTTTGCGCAGGCCCAAACGGCCTTATGTGAGCCCTCTCTTTACTTTCCAAATGCAAAGAAAACCACTGGCTCACAAATGCGTACGTTTATCCACTTACTCTCTGCAGGCATAAAAGTATGTCAGCACTCTCTCAGCCTCCCGACAGCGGGGCCAGATTATTCAGATGCTCTCGTCTTTCACCTGCACGCGGATTACAATGGGAATCTTTCAGGGGAGGGTGCGAGGGGGAGGGGGTATAATTAAAGCATACAGACAGACGAGTGTGGGTGCAAACACAAAGCCCAGGCTTCAGCTAGGCCCTGTTGTCATTAATCCTCATAGATATTAATAGGTATTTCTCCCATCATGCCCTCCCCACTCGTAAGCAGATGGTCATGTCCACACCGGCCCCACAGGACTAACGTTTGCTGACGGACAACTTAAAGCATTATGCTAAAGTGTGGCACCCCAGGCACCTCTCTTGGTTTGGTTCTTTCCTGCTTTGCTGTTTTCTTTTCTTTTCTTTCCATCTTGTGAGATGAGTGGGGGGCTGCCATATGAGGATGCTCTGATATTAATAACCAGATGTGATCTTCCTGTTGGCCCGGGGTCAGAGAGGCCGGCCAGGTCAGGCCATTTGTCTCTGTGCAGGCACTGTGAAGGCTATTGAGGCTGACAGGTATGGGAACCATAGCAGGGGAAATAAGACTTACCGAGCCCTGAAGGGGAGCGTGGCACTCCCAGGAACAAAGAGTGGCAGGAGTATGTCATTTTTACCCCTTTCCTTTCCTTTCTTTTTCTCATTCTTTTCTCTTTTTTATCTTCCTCCTTTTTTCACTCGCCCCCTCCACCCGTCCATTTCTCATGGGATTTGGGCCCAGCTTAACAAAGGATGACTCACAGTTCTCTGATAAGGCCAGCCATGGAAGGACTTGAATTGCAATAATATGATATTCTTGGTGAAATAGATGGCTGAAGGTAATTAGCTTTGTTTTAACTCTCCAGACACAGACGGAGAGCAAACATATGACTTTGTCTGGAAAGCATTATTGGACAATAAATGTATGCCTGAACATCACACGTTCCCCTGAGGTCTCCCCTGTACCTCTGCGGAGATTTTTCTTCCAGTGCTAACCTTTATTTTCCCAGTTATTTTATTTAAGTAGCTACACGTATGCTGCATGTTTAAAAAAAGAAGAATGATCCCGAAGATTATTAGGTCGGTCAACAATTAACGGCAAAGAGAGAGAGTTTGCAGAAAAGATTGGAATTAAGATCAATATTGACGTGTGTTGTTTAATAAGAGCCACGGCCCAGAATGGATGCACGACTGAAGACAGAGCAGCAGTCATGGGTGGCAGTTTTTGCTCACATTAACAGACCTGAATGCAAGAAAGCATTCCTCAAGTAATTGATTTTAAACATTAGGTGCTCACTGAATAGATAAGTAGAGTGTGATATTCGATTACAGAGCAAAGAACTCATTTAACCTCCTGTTCTTTCCTGGCCAGGATTTCCAACACAATACGATTTACCTCCCCTTAGGTTCAGCAGGATTAGACTGCTACTAGTAATCCTTAATGCTTTGAAATAGATCTGATAGAAAACCCCCTCACTTGTTTTGGATTACACCCATGATTTTTTCCACATTTAGTTAAATTAACCCGTTGAATTATCATTTTTATAATTATTAAAAGCCTTTCTGTGAGATATGGATGTCCTTTTTGTTTAATGCAGTGTACTATAATAACAGTTTTTCCAGCATTTGAATGCTCACCTTAGTTTCCCCTTAAATTCATGCTTTGCTGAATGCCGCCAAGCCTAATGGTTCACCTAAAGGTGCAATGTGTTTGAAAAGAAGCCTGCCTGGTTTTTGTGATTCTCCAGAGAACAAAGGCAAACATTTAAATAATCTTCAAAGTGGCCAGTGGTATGTCGAGTGGACCGTGGAATGCAAGCTATGGCTAGGGCTTTTCAGCGAAAAACAATGGCTTTCCTTTTATGGGTTGTAACTGCATAAACTGTGGTTGAGGTATTAGCTGTATCAGTTGTATCAACTTACAATACCGCAGTTTGAATTGATGTGTTTATGTGCATTAGAAGCACTAGAACATTTCTATTTGTCTGTATGTATTTAACGTACTTAATATATCCCTGCCGGCTCTTGATGTGTGGGTTAGTGGGTGGGTAAGGTGATATTTACTTAGACTCTTTTGATACAGCACAGGTTAAAAGCGTTCACCCCTACAGGCTCGACTCCTGAAGATCTTCATAGGCAATATGCAAAGCGTTCGGCTAAGAAGTGCTCCCGTTGAGGAGTGAGAGCAGCAAAGCAAGAGGCAGGGCTCTTTAAACAAGCTCCTCTCCGTGATCCCTGTGCTCTCTTCCTCCCTCCCTTTTTCCCTCCCTCCTATAATAGGATGCAAATCAGGGACCCTCCTCTATGTTGTTGTGGAAGGGGAGAAGGCAGATGGAACATGAAAGGGTTTAATGTTTAAAAGTATGAATAGGGAAAGCACGCAGTGGTGAGCCGGGGCTCATTCCGCTCTTATCAGATACACAAGGTGGGAGATTGTCTCATCTTTGCATGGGCTCGTTTTAAAGGAAAGATTTCAGCCTGCAGACCATGCATCATAATTAGTCAGAATGCCACAGTCTCGTACTGTACCGGCTGAGGGTCACACGCATTCATCATCCTTTCCTGTGCTTCCCACCTGAGACTATGAGATTATAAATCTTTGCTTGCATTAAAAACATATGCTGAGATGTAGGGGGAGGGTTTCATTATGTGAAAATTTTTATTCTTATCTATCTTATTTTGTTGCACATTGTTCATATTTTTCAGGCATAAAATGGTGTAATATTCAGAATAATTTATTGTAGTCAAATAATTTCCTAAAATTTGTAATAGTACAGTATTTCCTCTGTTTGGAGGCAAAGCTGTCCATCACTGTTAGCTAAGCCGCTGGCACAGCTTAACCGAAAACATATGGCAAACTTTACTTTATTTTTTAAAATAATTCACATGGTTTTATAGATTTGCATTTTTGTAAATAATTAATTTATTATTTTATTTCATTATATTATTAAGTAATTATAATTGCATTATACACACAGACATATTATGTGTATATAAACCATGTAAATTATTTAAAGATATTATCCATTAATTATTAAACGTGTGTGTGTGTTAGGGATGTTCATTTTAACCGGTTAACCGTTAACCGACCGTAAGAATTTTTGACCGATTAATACAATCAGTTAAACGGTTTAAAAAGTCATTTATTAATTTTTTTTCAGTAATTTATCAAAATATTTAAAAAGGTTTGCTGCATGGTTAAAATACGCTATGCGTATATAAAAAAAAATGCGTTTTATAGAAGAAGAAAAAAAACGCAAGTCGAGTATAAGTTGCATTTTATTATTTCTTTCAGAAATAGGCCTATTGCCGATGCGAAATGTTTACAAACATTATAATAAACACTGTAAACATAGCTAGGCTATTTTAGTTCCCCTCACTCTACAAAAAATCCTTTCAATTAACAGTATTTAGAAAAGAACAAGAATTAAAAATATAAGAAGCTATAGCTATATAAACGACAAGCCAAAGCGAATTAATTTAGGCTAAAACGAAACTGAAACCAACGTTGGGTCTCTCATTTGACTCAAAATCAAATGTTTCCATATTCGCGATGTATTTGAATGCCAAAATATTATTTATTATGTAGCCTCACTCGTGTTCCAATATCCACGTAAAACAAAATGTTTTGCATAACATCACGGCGGTATGGTGATAACGCTTAACGGCACAGACTTTACTACATATTTAAACTGAGCAGTGAATCTCTTGAATCACTTGAAATTTTTCCTTCTAACAGTGGAAGCAACTACTCCTTTTAGTCATAAAGATAATCGGAATTGTAAAAGGTTTGCCTTTATTTGTGTAGATTCACAATAAAAACAAATATTTGTGCTTTTGTAAAATAAGCCTAAAGAAAAATAGGATGCCGCTTTCTGC
>NW_015552531.1:2196452-2196806 GCF_001515605.1 Sinocyclocheilus anshuiensis
CGCAATGATCTGATTGACTTGAAATTACAGGAGGTATGTAGTAACAAACACATCAATTTGTTAAGACATCAAGAATGATAATACATTATTTGTTCTTTTTATAATCTGAGCTCAAATATGGAAATGTGCTTAATGGGTACGTTTACCCTATAGCCTAGCTTTGTTTTTCTCAGGTGCTCTGCAGGTGCGTGATGTGATATGATGACCATGTGAATCCTCATGTTCGGTTGTTTGCTGCTTTTTGCGCATGTAAAATTAATCCCAGGGAAACAAATGTTAGTTTTTTTCAACGGTTCACAGACACTTATCCTTTCTAATTTAATTCAATTCTAATTTAAAATAATCTTGTCGGTT
>NW_015552531.1:2196848-2203060 GCF_001515605.1 Sinocyclocheilus anshuiensis
TGTCGGTTAACGTTTAATAATCGGTTAACGAGCGTCGGTTAGGAAAAATAACCGAAATGAACATCCCTAGTGTGTGTATACTTTTATAATTGTTCTTATTATCAAGTCAAGTCAAGTCAAGTCTGCTTTATTATATTTTATTATAAAATATATATATATATATATATATATAATATTATTATCAGCTGTACATGATGTGCCTTTACTTATTTGTTGTTGTAGCCTATTTAGTTATTAATTTCCAGACTCTAGTGAGACATGTCACAAACGTCTTACTCAAAATAAAGTTGTGACTTTATTTGGAAAGAGTTTGTCCAGTAATTTGCAAACCTGGTTTTGTCTCAGCTAATTGAGAAGCCCGATTTTAGACTTTCCAATATTCTCAATTGCAGAAAAGCATTTTTTTGTGATAGTGTGGCATGAAGATGATGGTGGAGCCTCTGGTCTTTTCACCTTCTGATGGAGACAGGCAAAGCTTTTAAGGGTAATGGTAAGGTCAGTGGATTTAATGGGAGAGAAGTGTCCAGGCGACAGATTGTAAATCACCATAATATAAATACACCTCCATTTTCATAGGGAGTTTGCTTTCTTTTAAAGGGGTCCTATTATGCTTTTTCACTTTTTTAATTTTAGCCAGTGTGTAGTGTGTATGTTTGGGCATTAAAAAGATCTAGAAAGTTACAAATCTCAAAGTCCACTCCAAAGGGAGATATTTAGTTTTTAAAAAATCCCTTTTCAAGAACTACAACGAACGGCTCGTTTGGACTACAGCGTTTGTTTTCCGGGCTTTGTGATATCACAAAGCGGCTCATTAGAATAGCATTAAAATAATTTCAGCCTACAGAAATTCGAATGGTTGGGGGGTGGGGAGGGGCGAGGTTGTGGTTAGAGCGCTTGGCTGAGTGAGTGCATCAGACGAGACGACGAAGAAGAAGAGCTGCTGTGCTGTAGCTTCAAATTTTCGGCATGTCTAGAACAATTCTTACAAGTACAACATGACGTAGCTGGGCGCCGCCGGTGTGCCTACACTCATAGAAAAATGTCAGGAAACAGTGGTTGCAATTTACTTTTTAACTCTGTTCCTGAGCATTATAACCCCAATTTGCCATTGTGTGCTGCGCATTTTACTGAGGACAGCTTCCACAACACGAGTGAGTAGTGCCGGATTCGCCCAAAAGCTTTTGTTGAAAGACGGAGCAAGGGGCGTTGCAGTACTGAAACACCGTCTAAGCTGTTCGCCAATCACAACGCACTGGGACAGCTAATCAATCACAACACATTTTGTTTTTCGGAAGTCGGACCTTCATCAAAGCCGGAATTAATCGAGCCGTTTGTGCCAGGATGGGGAGAAAGGTATTTTAATAATGTAAATTATGTGAAAAATAATGTGTTTTTCGAACCACCAAGCATGAGAACATGTTCTAGTACACCCCCAAAACAAAATCAAGACTTTGTAAAAGAGCATAATAGGACCCCTTTAAGGCAATTTGAGGAGCAGACGAACACTCGTGCCTGTTTTAGCGGTGGGAAGGATTAGAGGAGTGAAGATTAAGGACTAGTTCTTAATCTTCCATATCAACTACAGAGGTGAGAGGTGATATGCAAATGGAATTTTCCATTGCTCCTGCTTCATGTTTAAGTCCAGTGATTCTATAATATAGACAAGAGGTTCATTTATCTGGTTACCAATTAGCAACAACAGGATGCCATCACCAGAGTCTTTGAATTTGTTTCAAAACCTACCAAGACAGCATTCTTGGACATTATAAATATGTAGTCCTGTCTACGGAGGCAGCTCACTATGTTGAAAACCTTTAAAATATGAGCATTATGACTTGAGGATTATTTTCGCTGTTGTATATTCAAGGTGCCCATTAACCCAGATTGTTCTTCTGCATTAGGACCTCCGTTTGACCTTCAACAGAGTATGTAAGTCGAGTGAACCAGTGGGAAGAGCGTGTGATTCAGGAATACCATTGCATGAACCCTGTAGTATCTTAAAGTTTTTCGTTCATTTCCTTCTGTCAAAGGAACATTATTGCAGGCCTAATGATATATGCCAGATCAACAACATTAGCACCACATGGAAATATTTCTCTCCACGCGTCCTTCTTCATCTGTTTACCGTTCAGCAAGGAATGTATGAAGCCATGGCATGATTGGTTCCCAAAGCCCCGTGCGCTGTTTGCTTTAATAGTGAGTTGACAGGAATTGGCGCTTACAGCGATCAATTAAATATTACAACGCGGATCAGTCCACATATTAAAATGCTGGTAAAACACACGCACTCAGACTTTGACATGATTAATACAAATGTAAATGCACATGAGAAGAAAAGCAATATTTCCAAAGAAACACAGAAGTTCTTTTAGGACTTTCTGCAAACCGGCTGTCAATTTGTAGATTTATGTGTTTTTAGTGGATTTCTGTTTGGACCACACTTGGTTGGCCAACATTTACATGAACTGTTCCAAAGTCATGGCGCAGACTGCATTGACTTATTGAAGGCCTGATTGCGAACTGCAATATTTACAGTACATTGTAGCTCCACAGAACCAGTGTCCTTGGGAAAATGGGGCGTATATGTCGCCCTGTCCGGTCCGAGCGCGATTACAGTAAATTAAAGGCTGTGGATGAATGCTACAGCAGTTGTGGGTTTAGTCGTTTTGGAGAGACCCTGGGGTGTGTCCCGCTCTCTTTACTGCGTCTCCACAAGCCACCTCAGACGAGAGTGTGCTGCTGAAAGACACATTGTGCTAATTCACTTATTTAACTTGGCATTCATTTGCAAGTATGATTATTATTATTATTATATGACCTAAGCAGCTAACCATACAGCCATGCACTGGCGGAATGTCCTAAGCCATAATTACATATGATAAACCAGACGGATTCAGAGGAAAAAATTAATCGGGGAGGTAATTTGGGGCTTTTTGATGCATTCCTTGGGATTTGTTGAGGTAGAGGAGAGCGAAAGTAGAAAAGAGATGGTTTTTTGCTCTTGTTTTGTGCCTGTAGCAGAAAAGACAGTCTCTGAATGGAATGTAGGGGGCATACCTCTTGCACAAGAATTTCGCTCAGGTTGCCAACTTCTGTGGTACCCTTGATATAACATTACATTTATGTCTCCGGGCCCAATAGCGGTTACTGGTAACATGTGTTTGGATGGTGTCAGCATTGATGGAATCGTATACCTGGCCGGTCTCCAAGTAAGGCTGGAATGTGTTTAAAATGCTTTGAGGAACAAAACAAGCTTTTGTTTATTTTCTTATTTTTTTTTCTTTTTCCTTTTTTTTTTCTTTTTTTTTTTCTTTTTTGCTCTCGGGGTCCGGAAACTGGTGCCTCATCGAAAGAATACAAACAAGAATTGAAAAAAAGGTGGGAAGAAACAAAAAAAATTGTGCTGATAGCCTTTATTAAAAAATGCTCAAGAACATTATTATTTTATGCGTGTTTTCTTTTTGTTGGATTTTTTCCCCCCACTAATGACCTGGAAAAAAAGGCGTTTGAATGCCCTAATTTGTTTTCGTTTAGGAACATATTTTTTAACGCTTCATTTTTTTCTTTTCTTGTCTGAAGGAGTCTTGTCATCCTAGTAGAACGGAGTGAATAAACATCCAGTCTCAAACAGCCCTTATCCATATTCTGAATGCCACTAATGAGTCTGTTTTGTCACTGCAGGCAGTACAAATGAAACCAGTCTCCTACTGCCAACAGCAGACGGGCAGAGGGGGAAGGCAACGAGAGGTGTTTTGTAATCATTGAAGTCAGCATAAATAAATAAGTCTCGTCAGGTTAGGGGAAAAACACGCTCCCTGGGAATTGGGGCCTAGTTTGACAGGTGATAGGGAGTCCCTGGTGCTTTGATTTGCATTGTTTTGGCAGCACAGTACGATGGTGTCTTTGCTTTAGTCACCCAGCTCATGCCTGATTAGGTCCTGAGAGCCCAGAGAGAGCAATAAGTGGGTGTTCCTCCTCAGACCCCCATGCCAGGGATCCCGTTCGGCTGGATGTGCTCTTTGGCATGCCAAGGGGCACCCGGGAACGATAAGTTAGCTAAAATGATTGGACCCAGTGGGGTTTTTGACTCTTGGTTGTTTGCCAAATGCTAATCTAGAACAATTACCCATCAAAGGCAAGAGCGCTGCGCTATATTGTCATAGTTAGCCTCTTCGCCACCCACAACAACAGCACTTGGAGCAGTTTCAGAGATTTTCTTAGCGCTTAACAGAACCACTGCGCAATTTATCCTCCAGCTTTCTGCTAAACCAAGTCGAGGTGAGAGAAACCAAAGTCTTATTCTTTTTATTTATTTATTTTAGTAATAAATAGGCCTTCTTTTCTTTGCTAGCAGCATCCTGACTTTTTGGTGGGCAGAATCTGCTATGGGATGCCACGAACCTTTTGAACTTTGCAGGTAATATATAACTGCTTTGTGAGTCTGGCAGTACTAAAAATGGTAAACTTAAACCTCATAAATCAGAAACCCCAGGCTCAAGTCTCTGAACAGCTTGCACCGGTGCCACAGGGGTCTATAAAAAAAAAGGAAGAAAAATACTCGATTTCAATATAGGTCTTGAGCAAACAAAGCAGGAATGCTGATGTGAATAAATTAATATTTTCTAGAGTTACGCACTCTTTCGGCCTTTAAATGTTAGGCATGTCTGCTTGCATTGTATTTTATTAGGACCATAAAAATGGATACTCGGCTGCGATTGTGATTCAGAATAATTTAAGATGTGCGGTCAGCCTCGTTCACATGCAACACAAATCTATTTCATATTAGTATGAAAATATTAGTAATGGAGGCTGCTAAAAGGGGCTACAACTCAGGATTAGATGCATATAAATGCAATATGAGGATATGAATGCGACAATAGCTAGCCAATAGCCCTTGAGCAAATGCTTGTTTATTAGCGATAGTTATTCATCCTAATGAGGTTTAGTCATCATGCAGAGAAAACAAATTATATTGCTGTTTTTCCCAGAAACCATCTTAAGTCTAAATGGAACATCGTGTCTTTTGTTTCACTAACCGTACGACTACCTAAGATGAATTTATGATGCAAAGGTTCCATAGACATCTTGTTCTGAATGAGGAATTAGCTTGATCTCATTTATTTTTTTTTGTTTTTGGGAAAGTTTGAGCACATTCTCCTCTTAATTTCCAGACAGAAGAGGTCTAAACAGTTACATGTAGCAGTTGTCCTAAATTCGCAGGACCCTTCGAGAGGTTTATGTATCAATTCAGCCAGGTTCGAGTCTGTTTACAGGGAGGCAGTTCATACAAGTAGCCCTGCATGTCTTCGAAGGGCTTCCCTTTGGAAATAAACAAAGATAGCTGTAATTAATGACCCTGAATCTGTGCCAAAAAGGCTTTCCTCTGACAACTTCAACTTAATTAAAGCTTAAGACGTTTCAATGGCCACAGAGAGCCCCTTACGGAGCGCGGCCCTGCAGACTCGTGAGAAAATTCTGCCGAGTTTATGAAAGAAAAGATGTGTGTTGCCACTGGTGCCATGACTCTAATCCCTGACAGTCCAAGAATCTGTTTTGTCAAAAGGGTTTTCTTTTAGCCGGCTCACACCTGCAGGCACGCCGGTACTTCCTTCAGGCTCGTAGAGGGCCGGTTTTGTGTTTAACGGAAGATCAGATAATGGAGGCCTCACTCTGCCTTTTGTTTTTACGCATTGTTCATTAGTCTGGGAGTACTGTAGGCACACTTGATATGCTTGGCTTGCCTGGGGAATGGGGAGGGAGGAGGGACTGTTTGTAGAACTGGGGGCTTTGTATGTGTGTTTAGTGGAGGGGAGGCCTACTATGGAAAGACCAATCCAGTTTAGGTTTTGTTAGAGGCAGAGGGGGAAGGAGGCAATTCACCTTATTCGTACCAGTTGACCCACTGGAAGCCAGAACGGCAAGAAAAATAAAGCGTTTAGGTGCAGTTTAATAGCTATAAATAGTGGCGGAATTAGCATGAGAAAGTAGCCAGGATTTCCTCTTAATCTTTAGGAAAAGTTTAACACTTTTGTGTGTGTGCATATTAAAGCTGGGTGATAGAACTAAATATACTGTTATTATTCTAAATTGCTAATCTGTATTTTTTTTTATTATTATTTAAAAAACATGTGACCCTGGACCACAAAACCAGTCATAAGTAGCACGGGTGTATTTGTAGCAATAGCCAAAAATACATTGTATGGGTCAAAATT
>NW_015552531.1:2204602-2205117 GCF_001515605.1 Sinocyclocheilus anshuiensis
GCCGCTTTTGTGTTTTAGCGGAAGATCAGATAATGGAGGCCTCACTCGGCCTTTTGTTTTTACGCATTGTTCATTAGTCTGGGAGTACTGTAGGCACACTTGATATGCTTGGCTTGCCTGGGGAATGGGGAGGGAGGAGGGACTGTTTGTAGAACTGGGGGCTTTGTATGTGTGTTTAGTGGAGGGGAGGCCTACTATGGCTTTGCATGGTGCACTACTGCACAATTTTAATTCAAAACTTTAGCCCAAATTAAAGTGCATAATTGTCAGGCAGGGTTGAATGCGGGAGCCCTGCTGTTTGAAACACACTAGAGCTGAATAGAGCAATACACAAAGCTGGACAGTTCGGATTTTTCCTACAAAGCACTGTTTTAAATACTTTCTCTCTCCTTCTGTGTCTAGCCTCCGCTTGGAGTCTCTTGTCAGAATTAACAAGCTTAGGAAGCCCCACCAGCTCAGTGTGTGTGTGTGTGTGTGTGTGTGTGTGTGTGTGTGTGTGTGTGTGTGTGTGTGTG
>NW_015552531.1:2206097-2207125 GCF_001515605.1 Sinocyclocheilus anshuiensis
GGTTGTCATTGGCATATGTGACCCTGGACCATAAAACCAGTCATAAGTGGCGCGGGTGTATTTGTAGCAATAGCCAAAAATACATTGTATGGGTCAAAATTATCGATTTTTCTTTTATGCCAAAAATCATTAGGATATTAAGTAAAGATCATGTTCCATGAAGATATTTTGTAAATTTCCTACCGTAAATATATCAAAAATGTATTATCATTAGTAATATGCATTGCTAAGGACTTAATTTGGAAAAATTTAAAGGTGATTTTCTCAATATTTTGATTTTTTTGCACCCTCAGATTCCAGATTTCCAAATAGTTGTATCTCGGCCAAATATTGTCCTATCCTAACAAACCATACATCAATGGAAAGCTTATTTATTCGCTGGTAGCCCTTCGGGCAGACATTCTTCAGATTTTGGTAGCCCAAAATGAATTTAAGTAGCCCGAAAAAAAAAAAGAAAAAAAAAAGACATCGGCTGAACTTCACTGCAGACAAATCAGCATGATTAAAAACTTCAGTGATTGCTTTTTTTCCTTCAAATAACAAGTCAAGAGAGTAGGGGTGCAACGGATCACAAAACCCACGGCTCGGATCATATTGCATTATCATATCAGATTTTGAGTAACAGATCGTGTCATTTTGCAGATGAGCAAAAAAAATATGGTTCTTTATTATTTAAATAACAGAATACTTCTTTGATACCACAGCAAAAACTAGTAGCATATAGGGATGTAACGATTCACTCAACGCACGATGCGATGCGATTCACGATACTGATTTCACAGTACAGTTTTCTCACAATTTTTCTTTTTAACAAAATGAGATTTAAGACAAATTATAAATGAAAATTCAGCACATTTCTTTGTTAAATTGAAATATGTCAAATAATAAAACTAACTTGAAATTTTAAAGCAAATCCCAAAACAAATAATTAAATAATACAAATAAAATAAATCTCGTCATATAAACAAACTAATGCTTTGGCTGTGCTTTTTCCATTTAAAATCAGAGGCAACCACTGCATTTTAATC
>NW_015552531.1:2207202-2250506 GCF_001515605.1 Sinocyclocheilus anshuiensis
AAAACAGAATGGTTTGATTTTAGCTTTGTGAATGAGACGCAAATGTCCCTCTCTGACAGCAGGTGGCGCTTATGGAACAGCAGGTATTTAAAGACTGCTGCCCCTTTAAGACCGAATGCACGGATCCAATAATGGTGCACTTGAGATTTCTTTCTCAACTGTTTACGTTCACTTAAGACATAACTGACGGTGTTTACGAGAATACTTGCCGAGACAGTTATTTTGAGATAATTTTGTGTGTATGTGTTCATTCAGATGCAAAGATACGCGAAAGAGGAATCAATTCTGGCTCTTTGTGCGGGCTTTGAATGAGTGCGCGCAGCTCCGAATGTGCGTGAACGGTTTAAAACACTTGAATGTTTAAATCGGTAAGACTTAGAAACACATGCAAACGATCAACTACCATCCGTTTTACCCCTACAAGCTAGTGAACAACGCAAATCAAGGAAGGAATTTTATATCATTGTTCAAGATAGCCCATTGGGCAGGGCGGTGATACATTTTGGTAGCTGGACTGGAAAACACGATAGCCCCGGGACGTCGGGCTAGCGATTTTGCGAGCCCTCTGAGTAACAGGGGTCTTTGTGTCAGTGGAGAAGAGAGAGAGGGGCCACGCGGGGGTTTAGCTTCCACTCTCATCTGCTAATGCACCACAGGCCTTTGATACGCCTCTCTATACACACACAATGCAGCATGTGAATATTTAGACTACATAAACCTGAATTTGTGTGTGTGTGTCAGTATTAAATTAAACTGTTTCACAGTCCTCCATAGGCCTTCATGAGCAGGATGGAAGCTGAGGTGCCTCTCTCTTACCGAATGAAGCCGCAGACCTGTGGTAGTTTTATAGCCAGGGCCTGGTAGATTTGTTTTCTTATCTTTATCGCTGCACAGATAGTAAATTACCACCACCAGATCCCATCTTCTTTCATCCCCTTATCCCTTTCTAAAGTTGCACAGTCCAGACTTAAAGTTAAGCTGGACTTTTTGTCGTGGTAAATTACTCGTATGTCCTGGATTACGCGATGCCAGGCGGAGACACGTTGGCTCGTCTCTCCCTCTGCACCTCGCTCGCTCTCCCTCATCTGTCTTTCCTCATCGGGCAGCCCCTCTAAAGCACTCAGCTTTGACAATCTCTCTTTGTTATCAGTATTTATGTTTGGGACAAAGCTGGAAGGAATGCATTTCATGTCAGGAGATTATTACGGGGGAAAGGAAGTATCTGTTTCATGTAGGTGCTGTCTCAGCCCATGAAACAAACGACGGCTGTAATTTCATGTGAAGTGTATAGCCCCTAATGACTTTTTCCCCTTCTCTCTTTCTCTCTCTCTCTCTTTCCCTCTCTTTCCATCTGTGCTCGCACCTCCTCCCCTCCTGCAGCACTTGCAAAAACAAGAGAGTGCATGTAACTTGGAGTCCTGCTACTACTACTGCGCGTTGTGTGACTACTCCAGCCGAGCCAAGCTGAACCTGCTGCAGCACCTCCGGTCGGTCAATCACCAGCAGAGCGAAGGCCTCCGCAAGTTGCAGCTGCACC
This sequence comes from Sinocyclocheilus anshuiensis, assembly GCF_001515605.1. NCBI lineage: Eukaryota > Metazoa > Chordata > Actinopteri > Cypriniformes > Cyprinidae > Sinocyclocheilus > Sinocyclocheilus anshuiensis. The sequence continues at coordinate 2,208,740 of NW_015552531.1, forward strand.
AGCAGGGCCTTCCTCCTGACGAAGACAACCTTGCTGATATTTTCTTCGTCAAGGACTGCCCTCCGATCGAATCGGGTGAGTGCACCATTTAGCCCACTCCCATGCCGCATACCTCCTCCCTCAAACCCAAACCTGGAGCACCTCGTCTCCCAATGTAAAACATGCCAGCTGCCTAATCTCCCTAAAATGAACATGTTGTTCCCATTACGGACCGTCTTTTTATATCAGTACCACACTCAGCCCTGTATGCAGTGACATCTTTAGCAGGCATGCAGAAGGTTATGAAACTCTACCTTGGGAGGATCTCACAGTGAAATTCTTCCCCCTGGAGTGATCTTTAATTTCCTTTCTCATGACCAAAGCAATTTGGCTTTCATTTAAAAGTTTTGGAGCTGCCAGAAGCTAATAAGTGTAACAGGACTGTAAAACATTCAGAGACGCACACCAAAAAAAAAAAAAGATTAATAGTTTTATTTGAGAGCGATCTGTAATTTAAAACATAAGAGCGAGTTAGGGTCCATTGTATAATAATGCCCACGTTAATGCCGCACAACCAAATGAACGCTTAACTTGTTTTTGCTTTGCCTGACCTGGCCGAGGGAAACGACTAACACGTTTTCAATGGCATTCCAAAGCTGAATTAATCTCTGTTCCCCAAAGTGTCCTGTTTATATATGAACTCCAGAACCAGATGGGATTAAACGGAGAACCATATGTGAAACTTCGGCTCCAAAACTACCCATATTGGAAATAAACGAGTGTGTTTTACATTTGGCATTAATTATATCTGGTTCAAAGGTGCTTCGGAGTCTGGGTACACCAAAGGACTAGTTAGATAAATCATTATTTTGCTTTTAGAAAGACAACTTACCTCTGTTGCACACACACACAGACACACACACACCCAGATAGCCTCACTTTTCTAACCTTCTGTCTTTGCATGTGAATATATTGATGTTACCATTATTTGTGCTTAAAGTACCAGAAAAAAAAAAAGACAATTGTATCCCACAGACTGCTTTATTTTCGGACAGTAGCTAGTAAACACTGTATCATGTGTATTTCATTACAGCATATTCAAATTCAAAGGTTATTCCCAAGTCTCACCTTTCCCTCATAGTGTTTCCAGCTATAGCTCATGGCTTTTATATTTACCCCAGTCCTTCAGAACGGCGCTAATGTGTATAAACTAACAGACTCATTCAGAATTTATGCTTGCCGTTTAATGACTGTAGTTTTTTTTTTCACTTGTACGAACGTCAGACCAAGGACACGAGGTGGGCGGACTGCAGACAGAGTACATTACGGAAAAGATAAGCCAGTTGTCGTTGTTTTTTGGTGCTGTAGGCGGACTCTAGAGCAGCTAATGTTTTGATTATACACAACTACACTTGGTTCAGTTAAAGAGTAACTAGCTTTAATAGGTTCGAGCCTCAAGCGCAGCGTGTAGGGAGAGTTAGAGGGTGCCGTTGAACTTTTTTTTACAGCTCCAGATCTTAGTAGGAGAGAGATAGTAGAGAAGTAGTTTAACCCCATAATCGTAATGTTTGAAGTGCTTTCAAACAGGCCCAACACAGGTGAGGTTAAGGGAAATGGATCGCTGGCACCAGATAAATCGCAACTTATTTTTGTTAATTGTTCCAACTGGCAAGTGTAAGCGGTAAATAAATAAATAAAAAGTTATCCAAATGCCAGCACAGGAGGGAGGGGAAGATTAATTGGCAGGGCTTGGGGGAGTCTGCCCTCTCCGTGACACAGTGCCCACTGCGTTCTCAGGACTGGGCCGGGTGCCTGTGTGTATGTGATGGTAATAATTTGTGTCTTTGCTCCAGAGAAAAGGTCCTGGAGTAAGCAACATTTCAGCCCTTGCTGAATTACAGCTCTATGTTAAAGGGGGCCGGTAGGTTTTCGTGGGTATAACTCCTTAGTTTAGCATTTTCTGGTCATTAGTCATTTTCATGAAGAGAGATTTATTTATTTAACTGCTGACCTGTATCTTTCTTTTAAAAGCAGCTCCGTGGAAACTCGCCAAATAATTATAAAACCATTTGGGAATAAAGGTTAGAATGCCATTGACTTCATGTACATGTGAATGGATTTCGTTAAACAATTTTGATGCCATTTTTAAGACGTAATTAAGGGGAGATTTTGTGGTGCTTAAGGTGGTTAAATAAAGGAGAAATGCATTAGTGCCAAAAGCCACACTCAGCAAACTACAGCCATGCTGTATCACAAGGGCCATATATCCCACATGTTTATTATTTAATTAGACTACAAAAGCATGCCGAAAAGGGTTTGTGCTGCAAAAATTTGCCAGCGTTGTTTTTGTTGATAAACGCAAAGCATTAAAACATGGCCTTGCACACAGTTTAGACTTGTGTTGCGTACATCAGGGAGACAAGTCGATGTATATTCCAGTTTTAGCAGCACGATTGCTGCGGTGCGTGATAATGAATACGACCTCTACAGGCCCAATGTGCTAAATTAGCCGAACGAGACCAAGTATGGCAGATCTCTCACAGTGCACTAACAGTAATATACCCTCCTAAAGAGACTATATGAGCCCATCCTCCCTGAGAATCAGACTGCCAAGTCTCCCAGGGCGACTGTAATTCCCTGCGCTCGGGACCCAGAAGGCTCATCATTTACACAAGGTAAACATCATGAAGCTGAGAATTTGGAAAGGCAGTGGAGTTGTGTGGTTAAGCATGTTTTTGAAGTGGTGCCCCTCATTTGTAAATCACAGTGATCTGAGCCGCGCCGTATATGTGGCCCCTGCAAACTCATATTTTACACAGATGTGCGATACGTAAGAATGTAAAAAACGCGACAGGGTTTTGTTTAATGATATTTACATAGATTATTTCCATTCTGGAATAACTACAGCTTGGAATTTTCTGATAAAGCCAAATCGATAGCTTAAATAAGGCTATTTGTATTAATATTTTATCTATTGTATGACTCTCTATTGTGTTATATTGCGTGATATTTCTATATAAATATTTAACACATTCATATTTGTGATAAAAAGGTTAAATAACAGCAACATTGTCTTTGTGTGTGTGTGTGTGTGTGTGTGTGTGTGTGTTCGCTTGCATTTTAGTCCTTAAAGAAAGATAAAAGAACAAAGCACTATAATTGTGTGCGTGTGGAGTGGGACCTATTTCTCTGCCTTGTAGCTTGGCCTGTAAAACGCCTGATGGGCTTGTTGATGCATAAAGGGCTTTTTGCATCCTTGGGTTGCTTCTCCATTTTGTCGTGGCTCTCGGAGAGGAGATGGGATCTTATGGAGGTAATTTATTTCTGAGAGTCCCCCGCCACACTTACCCCCCTCCTTCCATGTGTATTAAAACTAGGCAAGAAGAGGAGACCTTTGTCTGGCAGGGGCTTAAACAAAAGGCCTAGCTGACTTTGGAGATGAACACGTCTTTAAATGCTGCTGCCGGATGGGAGCTGAGAGAGCCCCGCATGTCCCACTCTTTTGTTTCTTCTGAGTGATAATGCTTCAGGAGGTTTGCAACCAGGGCCAAATTACCACCAATGCAGTGAGAACCATTTTCATGACAGCTGTAGGCCAACAATATGCACTAATGGACATGCTCTCTGTTTCTTTCTGGTATAGATTGGCGTAAAAAAAGAAGAAAGAAAGACGCGTTTAGTTTTAGCCTGACGCAAGCGTGTATATGAAGAGGACTGCGTGCTTTGTTCGGTTACACTCTGAATGCTATCCTCAAAGCTGCTCTTTGTTTTCCCTGTGGTCGTATTCTCATCTGCCTGCATTTCAGCGCCATGACAAGATATTTTAACGGTTTAGGTTGTTTTTTTTTTCTACTTGGAGGGCACACAAGCAATTATAACAGTTACTTTTCGAGATCACATCCCTAGACAGTGTTTCCAGGGTTTGTGGCCATAATTTGTAGCCATAATTTGTAGCCATTACATAAACTGAAATGGGAAAGCAGTGAAGTGAAAGATATGACATACAGCCAAATCGGTCTCATCATTCTGTTGGCCATGGGTGATGTACTAATGCAAGGCCATCCATTTTCCCTTTGATTCCTTACACAAAGCAGGAGGCGCAGAGGTGGCCACATTCCACTGTGATTAGACGAAGACGGGCCAGGCTGCAGGATCACAAGCCTGCTGTGTTTTTTCACTCTCCTGCTATCGTACCTGAGGAAAGTTTTATAAAAACAAAAATCCCCAGAATGATAGGACGACAGTAGGTCAGTGAGATTATCAGTCATGTTTTACAGTTTTTGCTGTAAAAGTCATTTATACAGTAAGCAGTGCCATCGCAATGATTGCAATGGAACACTTTTTCACAGAAAATAGGCCATCCCTCATGAAACACGATCTTCACCAAGAGAGGCTTTTTGTTGATGGACATAAATTGTCTCAGGAGATCCATAGCCCGACCCCGATTTTATATTGCTGTATCATTAAATGGAGACAATACTCGATGCTCAAATCTTTTTTTTCATGTCATAATAAGTCAGTTATGCGTATGTGTGTTAATATTTTTGCAAAGAGCAGTGATTTTACCAGAAATGCTCAAAACCATTTTTCAGATGACAGGCACTCAAGATTGAGTCATTTCTGAATAATTCCGTCCAATGCTATCATAATTATTCTGCGGTTTCTGCGTGCAGAAAGTCCAAAATTATTTTCGAAAATAGCCAGTTAGTGCTTTTGAAAAGACATGTTTTAGGACCAGCGTCCCCGGTTGTTTTTCTTTCAACAAGATCCTCCTTCAGAAAGGAGTGATTCAAAAGCTAAATTGTTACCTCATGTTTTCACAGGCTGTTGTGGCCACTGACAGTTAAAATGAGCAGAAATTGCAATGATTATTCGCATTAACATACCTGACTTTAAACAATTACGCTTATTTAAAGTCAGAGGGATGTGTTCTTTGCATACTAATGTATTATTTCACACCATAAGGATTTTTTATTTACTTCATTAGTGTGACAGGTAGTAAACATCCAGGAATGTGATACCTTTAGAAAAGCATGACAGTTTCGATTTTCATATGCTTGAAAAAGTAGGTCCTCTTTTGTTCATGCCGAACAATGCTAATAAGCCCCGCATAGTGAGCAAGCGACTAAAGGGGCCATGTTTTAACAAATGTACAGTACACATAGCCGCTAAAGGTGTTAGCTGACAGCCTACAGAGACTTGATCTGGTCTTAATTCAAACAGGGAGAGGAAAATTGCTCTGCGGCTTCCTCATTGTGTGGTGACTCCACTGACACTAACCATAGGAGATAGTACAATGCTCTCTGTCACAGGGCATTAAGGGAAACAAGCCATTGTCAAAGCTTGGAGGACGTCACAAAGACAGGCAGCATAGAGCTCTGATAAAGCAGCAATTAACTAATTGCCTCAAGCAGTACAACAGCAGACTAGTGTTATTATTAATGTGTGATAATACGGATGGATCTCTCACACACAGATACTTCCACTGGGTTACACTTGTGATGAGACTGCAATAGTGTGACGTGTGTGGCTGCGCATCCAACACCCTTGTCATTAGCTATCATCTCCGAGAGAGCGCTGGGCCCTGAATCCCTTCACTTCTGATTAGACGGCAGGCCATTGATGACTGAGGCGTCCAGGTGTCAGGGTAAAGTTAGTGACCCCGTCCTCCCCACTGCATCTTGCCTGCAAGTAATTAGTCCTGACTCCAACCATCAGCCCTCTCTTTCTCTTTCTCTCTCTCTCTCCTCCCTCTCCATCTCTTGCTGTCTCTCTGACCTTGCATGCTTTCTCTTATTCATTCATTTGAGATAAATTTGTTTGAGGGATGGGTGTAAAAAAAATACAGTATACTCTTTAATTTTGTCTAAAGTCGGTAAGATTTTTTGATAAGTGCATTTAAAATACAGTAAAATCAGTGATATTTTTAAATGTTTGTACAATTTAAAAACAGCTTTCTATTATAATATATTTTAAAATGTAATTTATTCAAGTGATGGTAATGCTGAATTTTTAGCAGCCATTACTCCAGTCTTCAGTGTCACACATTGAAGTCATTCTTATATGCTGATTTGGTACTGATAAAATGTAGCAATGTTGAAAACTGTTGCATAGCTTAATATTTTTGTTGAAGCAGTGATATATTTTTGTCAGGATTCTTTGATCAATCAAACATTTTAATAGAACAGCATTTGTTTTAAATGCAAATCTTTTGTAGCATTATGAAAAAATAAATCTTACTGACCACAAACTTTTGAATAGTATTATATATAATAATAATGAACGTGTGGACTTAATGAATAATACAGCATTTATTTTTGGTTAATGTTATTTTTAGAATTCATCAATAATTTTCTTTAGACCTTTTCTGATATAAATTCACTATACAATATTAATTTCATTAAAAAAAAAAATTATAATGACTGTATAATGAACAAACATTTATTAACCCTGAACATGTTTTATTTTTAAATGAACCTAGATTAATAAATGCTGTAAATAATGTTGTTCATTTTTAGGTCATGGTACCTAATGCATTATCTAATGTGCATATATATACTTACACTCACTGTTTTATTAACAGATTCATTTTCAGTCTCTTGGGTTCAGCGTAGATGGTGCATTGGTCTGTTTATCATCTTCTCTCTCTCCTCTGCTCCCTGTCTCTTTCTCTGATAGAGACTGCTTTCCTTGTTTCCCCCTCTCCTTTTCCCCATCCACCTCATCCATCACAACAAAGTATGGAATTGATAGCCGGTATTGATTATACATAGCAGTGCCTAATCGTGGCTAACCATAGGAAGCTTTGCAGATTTAGCCAGCATCGGCCAGGGCCAGTGATAATGCAGCTGGGAATTTAGACTTAATGCTGTCATCATGTTCTCTTACAGCGACTGACCACCGCATGTTAGACAGAGTCCCCTCTGGACCAAGGAAATGACTTAAGGACAACATGAAATGCCGTTCGCAATGCATTTAACTCCTGTAATGTGACACATTCCCTGAACATTCAGGAGGGAAATATCGTGAGTTATGGATGGAGTTAGGCTATGATGTTAGTGGTTATTGGTGATATTCTTGGTTAATATTATTTTTGTTTCTTCCTTCATAGCTTTGAATACATTGGCAGGAAAAGAAAAGGTGAAGAAACTATTTTTTTCTAAAGAACACAATGAATTATGTGAAATATTGTTTATTAAGAATGCAAATAGGCTGTTTTTTCACGTTGTCTTGAATGTTATTTCTTAATATGTTCACAGCAACACAACAGGAATATTCAAACACGTCCATTTCAATCCAATTGCATAAATGCAAACGCTCACATTAGACTGCTTTTTCCCATCTTTTTTTCCTCATGTCTGCTTCCTGCACTGATGAGTAACTCTATTTAATAGGCTGCCATTATGCAGGCAGATTGGGAAGTTGACTGGGAAGTGCTCCTAGCTATTGCTGCATTTGAACCCTGTTAATATATGCAAATTAAAAGGAGTCGGGCCTCGGGATTGGTCCTATTTTAAATAAAACGTGAATCTGATCAAGGCAATCTGCAGATGGGGTGTTATCAGAGGGAGCCGAAGCAGCGGTTCATGATTCTTCGCCTGTATCTCTCTCTTCCATCATACTGCACTGCATTAAAGAGACATGATTCATCAAGCACAGGCACTAGTATTTTATGAAATTTCACTCTCTAGGGCAAAGGCTTTTTCCCTTAATCAGAAGACAGTGGGCTTGCTTAAGTAGAGTGCTCCACTCTGAGGTCATGCCGGATTTTCATTTAATTTGTTTGTGTGAAGTGGGGCATCCAGGGCAGGTGTGTATGAGCGTGTGTGTTCCCCATTATGTTTTACGGTGTACAAACTTTATGCACGTACCTGTCAACAAACGTATCAACGGTGGAGTTTACTTTTAAGTAGGAGGAGCAGCTATTATTTCTGATGGGAATTTAATGCCGTACATACTCTTAGGAGACTCGCAGAAGCGACAATAGGTAGCGTTAAGTATTGTCATTGAGAAGGCCTGTTGATTGTTCATTGACTGTGTCTAGGTGTGCCGGAGTGCTTCTGTGGCATTTGCATAATACATGGGACAAAAAACCCTGATGATTTCGAGCTCATTTATAGCTCTTCAGCCCTCACAATTACAACCAAGGATACCTGAAACAAGCATCCCCTCCAGGGCTCGACCATCTCTTTTGTGTGTAAGCATAGGGGTTAAAACGGCAGAAAAATGTGGGTATTTTTCTTTCATTAGCCGCTGCTAAGGAATATCTTCTACCTTGGACACCTTCTCACAAACCAATTAACTCGGTCTGAATAATTCATCATTCAGGGGTGACTGTGGTCCAAAAAGGAACAAACTGATAATAAGATCCAGATCCCAGTATACATGGCGAAGTAGGACAACACCTTTAGTATGCATGAAGGATCTGTGCCACAGAAGGTCATTTTCATCTCTTTCTCTCTGTCTCATTGTCACATGCTTGTATTTCTGATAATGCCACATACCGTACACACTGATTCTCCCCGCTATAATACACCTCATGCCTCTGTCAGCTCGCTTTCCCATGACCTGCTTGGCACAATACAGTTACTTCATCAGGGCTTCCTCTCCACCGCCGCTGCTTACAGCTACAGATCCGCTCTTAGAATCTCACCATTCTTCCCAGAAACTATTCGCTTATGACTTAATTAGTCCTAATTTTGAATGAACAAGGAGTCAGGTGATCGGGCGAGAAAGGAGATGGAGGGATGAGAAAATGGGTGGATTGATGTGGCGTGAGACTGTCTGACATTCCTTTGTGAAAGGATCATCTAACAGCTGAAGCTCGTAATCCAGCCCTGTTGATAGAAAGACATCTCTCGGACCCACTGGCCATGTTCGAGAAGCAAACTGCCCGAAAGGCCCCATGAAATGGCTCAGCGACATCCTTTAATAAGGTATTTCCTATTGAAACAGGAAGTTTGCGTGGCACATATGGTATTGAATAACTCCATTTATTTATTTATTTTACACAGTTTAAAAAAATAGCCAATAACATGTTTACATCACAGGCCTGAACTATGATTTGCTAGTTGGTTTCAGGTTTTTTTGTTAGTTTTCGGTTAGCAAGCGAACAGCTTAGCCTGCTACCTTTAGAATAGCACAAAATGGCTAAAGCAGGCTACTTTTGGTTAGCTATAACAATTTATTATGATAAGTTATTATAATAAAGCATTGAGGAGGATAAGATTTTCCATGACATAGGAACATAAATATTTCGGTCTGTTTTCCTTGAAGAGTTTGGAATCAGTATTTTTGGAATCTTTTTTCATGAGGTCTTTAAAAGACTCTGACCATGTTCCTCATTTCCTCCATGTTTCATTCTTCCTCCTCTCCTCTTGCCCCACCCTTCTGGAAAAGCCATTAAGGAGTTGTCTCAAGCTGGTCAGATCATGGCCAGGAAGAGGGGAAATATTCCATCTAAGCAGCACACTGTCTTCAACTGCTGCAATTAAGAGTGTCAGCAAGCGGCCACGGTCCTGTCTGACTATGAGGGGCGGGGGGTCGTCAGGCCTGTGTGACCGAACACACACACGGCTGGAAGCGAGCAACCCTGCCCTCCCCGATACGACACCACCGCTCTGTTTGATAAAGGAAAACAGACGATTTGTGCAGAAACTCCAGTGAGTGCAGAGCCAATGAGACACTCTTGTGGGTCAAGTGCTGCATTTGCATTTTGATGGGATGTTATCGAGTAATTAATGCACTAGTCAGAATGTATTACCCTAGGAGTGAATTGAAAGGTTCATTACCAAATCGCCCTCACTCCAGGAATAGGTACTTCTCCAGGCGTTTGCCTCTGACATGTTGTTCTTCTCTCCCTCTCTCTCTGTCTCATTGTGGCAGGCTGTAGAGGTGAACAGTGGCTCTTAATAAGGGCATTCACTTTGGAGAGCGCTTGTCATAGTTAATGTACACATCAGGGCCTTGCCTCCTTGTCAGTTTAATTGCTTCTGGAGGTTCTTAACAGGCCAATCTTCATCAGCCCAGGCCATGTTATGAATAACACGGGCATCGGAGGAATTCATGCTTAATAAAAGGGACCCAATTTATAAAAATAGAGTGCATTGTTTACAAAGCACACACCGAGAACTGTCCACTTCACAATTTTCTATTAGAGAAAGATGAAAATGGGCTGGGTATTGCCAGCTATGTCATGATACAAATATATCATTATATAAAAATATTAAATATTAGTATTATTAATAATACTATAATTATAATAATTATAATGTTTAGATATTAAATATTCTTAAATATTATAGAATTCTAGGAGTTATAGAAATATCTATATAGAAATATAGAATGTCATGGCAATAACTGATAAATAGCCAATATTAAAATTCATTGCTATTTTGTCTAAATATATTAAAAATTAAATAATTAACATAAATATTTAAAAGTGCATTTAGGCAATACAAAATATAAAAATATTTATAGTTTTAATTTAACAGATTTTAAATTATTAAAATAATAAAATATTAGTGTTTTATGGAAATCTAAATCTAAAATATGGGTAATGAGCATGCACAATTAAATATCCAACATCAGCCTATACAAAAAATTTTTAAATAAATAAAAAACATTAACTGATATACTGTGCATCCCCAATATATACTATGATTCCAATCTTAATGTATAATGCATAATGTATATGTACTACAGCAGAGCTTGTGATAAAGCTCAAAGTACATTGCAACTGAATATACAGTGGTGTGAAAAAGTGTTGGCCCCCTTCCTGATTTCTTTTTTTTTTGCATGTCTGTCACACTTTAATGTTTCAGATCATCAAACAAATTTAAATATAAATCAGGAAGGGGGCCAACACTTTTTCACACCACTGTATTTTACAGCCAGGTGTATACTACCACCTAGTGTGTATTACAACCGAATGTATACCATTAATATAGTATATAATACACCTCTAATTTCTCTCTAGCCTTACTTATTTGGCCCCCTCTCGCTCTGCTGCCAAAACCAGCAACGTACAGAGGGAAATTTGAGTGTGCTATGAGATTAAAGGCTGAAATCAGGGCCTTGTGAGCAATCATCATTTCCCAAGAACATTCTTTCATCTTCCATTCTTCCACCCTAATGCTAACGTTTTCATGTCACAACATTGTTGTTGCTTTTATCATCCTATAATAACTCTCCTGCAAAAAACGAGAGGGAGATTGGAAGAAAAAGAGGCTAAGAGAGGCCTGTTCTTTCTCTGCCATCACTGTAAATTTACACAAGGCCCTTTTGCTGTCACTGGAGCAGTTCCTCTTATATTAGCGGTCTTGTCTTTGGCCTGGGCCTAAACCCAGATATATTCCACCAAGACATTTATAACCATTTTTCTGTTTTCCATAATGAAATCAAGCATTGTTTACTGCCTCACATGTTATTTTGAGCCTAATAGCCTCAGCGGGTGCGAGTGTGGTGTCTCTGATTTGTGCGTTGGGGACAAAATGGCGATCTGGTAGGCTCGCAAATCCCTGTCTTCCATCATCCAGCTTGTCCGTCAGCAGGGCATCAACAGCACCAAACTGCAACCCATCTTCCGGCCCATCAGCAGGTCTCACACGCCAGTAAATTCGAGCCTTTTGTTCCCACTTGGGCTGATAGGAATGAGGAGGTAGACCACGGAAAAGCAGAGCAATTTTCTGCTATTTAAGCTTGGAGAGATGGCGCTCCTTGGGAAGCGTGTGTGTGTGTGTGTGTGTGTTGAGGCTTTTGTAGAGAAATGGAGTTTGTATGGAGTCACTGGATGAGATTTTTTAGATTTAGGCATGCGTGGAATTGGGGATGAGATAATCGCGGATGTTAAATTGAAACCTGTCGGTTAACAATGCCGTCCTTTACCCAACACCACATACGCGCAACTCTTAAACCAGTCTGCCTTTTTGTTTATTTGTGATTCTCGATGAAAAGCGCTTTGTAAACTCTACAAAACCAAAATTTCCCAAAACCATTTTAGACTTGTGAGAATGCAGAATGGTGGCTGGAATAGAGAGTTTATCTGCGTTCCCAATTCTCAATATATGCAAACTGTACTAGGTTACTGCACACTATATAGTCTTTGCAAGACCATAACATTGAGAGACACTGATAGAAACTGATGTTTAATTTCCTCAAAAACAATTATTACCTAATTACCTAAAAATGAGAGAAAAAGACATATGCAGTGCGTCTTCCCTGTAGATATGTCAACAAAGCCGCTAAGAGAGGCCCTTATGAAGTATGTCATGTTGTATTATTTTAATTACTGTTTGTCAGTGTAATTTTTTTTTCTTTTACCCCAGGTTATAAAATGTTATATGGGTGCTCATTATTAATCTAATTTATTTGCTCATCAAGCAAGCCATGTGATGACCGACTTTCTGCCTCAATTGATAATTGCAAACAGTAGCCTCCTTTTAAAGGTATAATCACCCATCTCTTCTAATTAGGGGAAGAATGTGCACTAGATACAAAGGGCTCTGTGATGATGCAGCCCCTAGCAAGCGATAACTCCCATGCCTCGCCGCAGCCTGATCTGGGATCGGCTTTTGGAGGCAGTATCTGACATTAGATTAAGGGAGGTTATTTGTGGAGGGGGAGTTACTCAGGTTACATTCCTTTAAGGGAAGTGGCTGGCCGGCTGGCACCCTATCTTCATTTCACAGGCTGGTAAAGTGAGCAAGACCCTCTCGTTTTATTCAACGGGGCAGGCTGATCGAAGCTCGGCTCGATAGCACTAAACCAAGTCATGCTCTGAAGATTTGTCTTACAAAACCTTGAAAACTGCTCTGAACATCCATACATTGATTTTTGTTGGCGGGGATCTCCGGGGCTTTCATGTAGAGGCAGGATCCATGCAGGGATGAGGAGAGGGCTTCCCCCTCACCAGAGTGTGCCGGCAGAGCGGGGGGGATTCCGTTTCAATAACCCGGCCGAAGGAATTAAAAACACACAGGGCTACTAGAGCCACAGCACTCTGATATGCTGAGGCCTGCTAAACACACACATTTCAACAGCCCCTATGTGTACTTTCATATCTAAAAATTGTATATACAGTGCAACTATTGTAGAAAGCTTGCAAGATTTTAGAGAAGAAGAGAAACAAAAACCGAACTGTGCTGTATACCTGTTTTTATACAAATGCAAGGCCACTCTTCTACTTCCTGTTAACATCTAAGCAGATCTGTTCCCTAAGGAAGTCTGTTTATACCTCAGAGTAAAAATATGTCTTAATGATTGTGACTTGATATCTCACAATGTAAATGTCTCGCAAAATGGCTTTATATCTTGCGATTTATATCTCTCAATCAGACTTAATACCCTAGCAATTTGAATTTATAGCTAACAAATGGACATCTCTCAATCTGGCTTAATATCTCACAATTTGTGTTTATATATTGACTATATCTCACAGCTGTCACTTTATGTCTCACAATATGTCTCAATATTTCACAGTTGTGACTTTTACATGATAATTGTGAATTTGTATCTCACAATTTCACTGTATATTTATTTATATATTTATATTTATTGCGGATATTATTTGTTATTTTAAACTTTTTACCTCACAATTACCTGTACATGTTTTTTTTTCCTTCTCTGAGGTGGAAACCGGCTTCCATAATTTCCTTCACTCTCCCTTGTTCTCTCTTTCTTTTTGTCTCTTTCTCCCTCTCCTTCAGTATTAATTCCTGTGCCTTTGATGTGATAAGGAAGTGTTAAATCAATGTGAGGTCTAATTACATATCTTGGGACTGGCTGGTTGTAAGGCATTGTTCACACTGTTAGAAAGACGGGTGGCAGCGAGAGCGTGTGTAAGGGGAGGGCTCTACGTGTGTGTGTGTTTCTGGCTGGCAGCTGCCAGCATGTGTGCCACCTGCTATACATCTCTCCATTAGCATAATCACTCTCCTGCAAATGGCAATAATAGTGTCATGCACCTCTGTGTAATTGCTGCTGTCATAATATGTGCCTGAGGATTGTGTTTCCTGACTCGACATGGAGGGAAGCAAAGATCTCTGGTGCCACATTCACACTGAAGTGCCTTTGATCTGAGGCCCAGGAAGGACATCCCTCTTTTAGTCACTCGAAAGCACCTTATCAGATGCAAATCAGAGGCAACCATGTCTGCTTTTTGTTAATATCACGGAAGGCTATAAGTTTTGATCACAGGGATTATTAAAACTGTAAACATGCACATGTTGGATTGTGGGTGTCAAATTTAAACACATTTGTGCTCTATACATTACACTATACATGCTTGCTTGTACTTTTCCAAGCAAAACGAGGTATTAAAGAAGGCAGGAGATGAAAAGACCTTCTCTGAGAAATTTCAGTCTTGTCCGACACTGATGTTTTACATAATTAACCCACTCACATTTCCTTTTAAGGGACAGCTAAGGCAAGAAAATGAATAGCTAATGATCGCATAGGCCAGGGGCGGTGAAGTCCAAGCGTGAGTGACAGCCGCCGTAGTCATTGTGACGAGCTCAGACCCTAATTGGGCCGGAGCCTGTAGGAGAAGGAAAATGGAAGAATCTGGAAGGGAGGGACAGGGTGGTGAACTGCACAAACAGCAGACAAGCCAAACAGGAATTCTAATGGATTGCATGCTTGGCTTGCTGACACCTCATTGCACCTAACATTGCTATATTTTGCAAGGGTGGCAAAAATTCTGCATTTACTAAGATGACGCGCATGCATGTATTTTTCTCTCAGACAGGGTGCAGGTTGTGGTTAGCCACCCTATTGTTTGATGTATGGCGACGATATCGGGTGGTTGGCGTAAGCGCATGTTTGTGTAATAGAAATGGATTGAGATATCTTTTTAACGTTTAGTTTTTTTTTTTTTCATTATTCATATATCCTTTCCCTTTTTGACATTCCGACATTCAAGGACGCAGGCCTTCGTCTTGGATGGTGGATGATAAATTCTGAGTAATCCCTCCAATCGTTCAGAGCAGGAGGATAACACACTGCCTTTTTAAAGCATCTGTGTCTTAAACTGTCATTGATTAAATGTTAACTGATATACTCCAGCTGGCAGTCTTGTTAGAGCTTCCAGTAGCCAAGATAGACAGTTTAGAGTCCTGGCTAATCAATATTACAGATAAAGATTTCATCCATCAATGAGCTCCCAAAACAAAAGGTGTCTGTTACCTGATTAGGCTGGCCAGAAAGTCTCTCCCCCTCCGGACTGCCGACGCAGCATGAGGAGTTCCATTCGATCGGCTACAAACATGGAGCCCATGTAATTACAGCTCCAAACAGTTCCGCAGATAACATGTCTTTGTCTTAGCTCCGGATAAAGGTTCATCTCCCGTCTGTCTGTCCGGTGAGATGGGTCTGGGCTTTATATATTTATTTAAGTCCTCCGCTAAGGCCAGGGCCAGGGGCTGTTAGTGTGGAGCCTGGGAGGAAAGAGTTAGAACCTCCTGCATACCAATGCCAGCGCAAATGACTGAATCGATGGCAGAATGGCCACTGCTGTTTAAGAGTATCAATAACTGTTCCCTTATTTCCTCCTCAATGGCTAAGTGTTGTAGTTAAAAGTCCAACAGATGTCTTAATTGAAAGTTAATTTGAAATCAATGCAGAAAGTCATTTAAATATTGATCGCGCTCTTTTGACTCAAATTGTACGCGGACCGCCCCGGCACGGCATAATTCGCCCATCGTTCCTCTTTTTTTAAAACAACTTTGTTCAAATTCAATCAATAAACCACAATTAGTATGTTGTGAAACTGCCATTGACACTTCCTAAAGGCCTACAGGCAATTTCATTGTCTTTTCTGACACAGATACAGCGTGTCCTTAATTACAAAGTACGTTTATGCCATTTTAATTGTATTAGGTCATCGTAAAATCAAGCAGAAGATCTCTCCGATGCAAGAACACATGAAAAACATCATGTTTGAATGCCTTCCTGTCCTTTCATTACAGGTTCAAGGCCATTAAAGAGACTTATGGGCCCCTGAAAGCAGGGCATCTGCTGTACTTCTGATTTTCTCTGTATCAGACAAATGGAGGCAAGAACGACAGGCGCTGGAAGGGGAAAAAAATAGGGAGAGGGAGAGAGAACAGGGAACATTGTCAGAGGCCTCTGTCTATCAGGGTAATCTTATTTATTTAAAGCATATGTCTGCTGGTACTCCTTTGTCAGGGTCGATTAGGGGGCAGTGCAGCCCATATGACATTGTTCAGCAAGTAATGAAATGGACATTTTTTGCATGTTTTTATAGAGTTGGAAGGGAGCGCACAGACTCATTCATTTCCCTCGATGGATGCCATCTCCTAGCCATCGCCACAGATCGAGCTACACGGCTATTGTCAGCCCCGTTTCCATTCAGAAATTTGGCCTGAGATTTTGTCTAATTAGATGTGGCCACGGAGAACTTCATTTCTATCCTGTAGGAATTTGCCGAACGCTAGCATGGCCACTGTAACCCGTAAATGACCCCTGTTTTGATAACTTGCTTATGGAATTTGCTATTGTAGTCAGTTTTGGTACTTTCCAGTCCACGTTTTTCTCTCTGTCTTTTCTTTTCAAAGGATGTTGCAGCTCTCTGTGTATATTTGAAAAATCTGCATGTGTGCCAGACCGCCTTTTCAGTCATCTGTGTCTCCTCGCTATGCGGTCAGGGGTTTGGCTGAGGCTTTCTGGGTTTCCAGAGCAGACCTGCACAGGGGTGACAGATAGGTCTTATTTGTCTGATAGAGTTGAGCAAGAAAATAGATCTAGAGCTGGTTACTTCATTAGGTTCTCTCATTGATTGAACCTCCTGCTGAAGTGATGCTGCAGCCTCCTCTGATAACTGCTGGTAATAGAACAAAATGAATTCTTATCACAGAGATTGGAAAGGCCATTAACCCTGGCCTCCAGTGCTTTTCAGACGTCATAGACAGGAAGCCGTGCAGTGCACGGGAGGGAAAAAAAGCGCCATGCTCTGTCTGAGCCGAGGTCATGTTGGCGGCTGTGTGTGAAATTTCCAGCCCTTTTGGCTCCTGTGTAGATGAAACGGCTACCTGGGCAGATGTTTATAATCATGTCTTGAATAAATATTGGATGGAGAATGATAAAAAAGGAGAGAGAGAAAGGAGCAAGGAGGGAGGGGGAAGAACGAAACGAGGAAGAATCTTTTTATATTATTTTCAAATACTAAAGTAAGCCTCCTTTCTCCGGATGCCTCAGGTGATCTGAATGGCACAGACACAAAAAGCTTTTTTGTGTACGATGCAGGTGTTTGGGGTTTGTCTGTAGAAACCTTTGAAGATGCATTCTTTAAAAGATTTAATGCTAGTTATTTGGAACCATTAATATCCCTTATGTGGGCGAGTGCAGAAACAGAAGTCTGCAGAAATGAAGGGGGAAATTTGTGTTGGTGCAGCAAAAGCAGAAGCTTTAATCTTCATCATGTTTTTTCATTTGATGGAGGTGATTAATGGTTTTGAGTGCATCATACATCACAGAGGAGCTGGTAGCATAGGAAAACTTTCTTGGATGAAAGTAACTGACAGCAACAAAAGACGTTTTCTGATTGCTGATGCATAGGTGTACTGCAGTGGAAGTGTGCTTGCTTCAGAGAAAAGCCATTGATAGTGACCATATTAAGTAATGTTTTTTTTTGTTTTAGCAAGACAAGGAATAAAGATTTTAAAAACATTCTTAAGCATTTAGGCTAGTCAAAAATTCTATATGAAATATTCTTTGCATTATTAGCAAACAAGTGCTAAAGGACCACTGTTATACATGGTTTGGCATCTTGCTTGATGTTCTTACAAGTGGGCTGTATGCAGTGAAATTCAAGAAGAAATTCTAAAGGAATTAGGATTTTAAAAATTAATTACTATAAAAAGAGCATTATTCACCAATTATCGCAAAATCTTTAGGTTAATATACAATTTACTTGGGCGTCTCCACAGATCCCTGCAGCAGCTGAGTTTGTGTGAATGTGCAGAGCAGCTTTCTTGTGTCTCCCAGCAGCAGCAGCAGCGCCGTGAAGGGAAACGGGTCCGCTCTCTGCGTGGATGTTTAGTATTTTAGACATGGTACATTAACGGCATCTGGTTAAGATCTAAATGCTTGTTAAATACACTGAAATTTGGAAAAAGAAAGGAGCAAGAAAAAAGATTTGAGTAGGGGGGGGACGGTGGATCAACAAGTCAGTAAAGCTTATTATCCTGAAAGTATTACAACTGGCCCTTAACAAAGTAGTACAGGGTTTCGAGTTTCAAAGATTCCTTTAAAACGGAGTGGCTCAAATGAAAACCATGGGGGGAAAGAATGTGACATCATGAAAACCGTGGGCAGCTCAGAGCCAACCTGTGGTGTGCATGGAAATTAGTGTTCCTTACACCTCAACAAGACGAGACAGTCCAGAA
This sequence comes from Sinocyclocheilus anshuiensis, assembly GCF_001515605.1. Lineage (NCBI taxonomy): Eukaryota > Metazoa > Chordata > Actinopteri > Cypriniformes > Cyprinidae > Sinocyclocheilus > Sinocyclocheilus anshuiensis. The sequence goes on from NW_015552531.1 coordinate 2,227,123, forward strand.
ATCATAATTACAACCAGATTGCTTTTTCACCAACATTAAGATCAGTAAAATTATAAGAAATGACAATCATACAAAGAACTATTATTATTATTATGAATAATAACAATAATAGTTCCGTTGTTTAAAATTAATAGTTATTATATTATGATTTAATTAAAAATAAAAAAAAATGAAAAATTATAAGTTTGCAAAAATGCAATCTGGTTGTAATTAGTTTTAAAAATTGTATTTAAAGTAATGCTAACATTTATTATAGCCTAGCTTCACTAAGCTCGTTATTCTTTGTTGAGAACCATAAAAAAGGCATGAGTCTTAAGGTGGAGGTGGGGGACACATTTTAACGAGCACAATCATTTTTGGGGGTATCCACGGTTGTGTACGGTGGGTGTCTGTTTTACTGGCCGGATAATGACCGGACTGAGGTGTTATAGTTCCCAAGAGGAGAGAGAGGGAGCAGCCTGCCCTCCACGTCCGTCATTACGCTCTCTCTATACCGGACAGGCCCGGCACTTTAATGAAAAGAAAGTGTCGGCCGCCATATTTATAAATTTCAATGGATTCCTTTTCTGTTTTTTTTTTTTGTAGGTATGGTAGTTGTGCAAAGGGAACCGGTGCATTTTGATGAGGCCAAAACACAGCATTGCTTTAATTGCGACACCTTCTTGACCCCAGTCTCCCTCCAGCGTGCCGATCATCCCACGTCAGAGCAGGTCTCGCGGGAGACTGGCGAACAGAGAGCCGTCGGAGATGTGTGGCTGATGTGTTTGCGGGTTTTGCTTGAAAGGGATGGTGGGGCAGTAAAAGTTGTCTATGGCTCTGCTGTTTGCGATTAAGTTTGATGGGCAGAAAGTCTGCCGAACCCCCCTTGTACCGCTCCAATGCTGCTGACACGCTGCCTCTGTAAAGCATTCAGATTACTCAAACTGTTGCCAGGGTCAGGCGCGGGGCAGACACCACTATGATGTATAGGAAAGCATGTCTGGGAGTTTCTCTCGCTCTTGAAATGCATACCAGAAAAACTGCAGAACACCCTGCTAAAAGACGAGGGAGAGTGAGAAGGACAGTGGAAGGAAAGAGAGAGAAAAAATGCCGTGTGATGAGACCCAGATCCCTTATTCCTTCTGTTACTACCTTCATAATTCGCCCTTTTCTTTTTCATGACACTCCATGTTTTATTAATGCATTCCACGATTGCCTTAAAAATTTGATGCCCCCTCGAGGTAGAGACACTCACTAGCACTTTGACACTTCATTTCCCAGCTAAGGGGACTGGGTCAGTAAATCTAGCCGACTGAAGAGAGCGCCTCACACTGAGGACGTGCGCTGCAGGAGGGAGGAGGAGAAGGGGTGAAAGAAGGGGAAGGTGCCACAGCCTGGCCCCTGTACCCTTAGGGTGTGACATTGTGCTGTGGTGTTTGTGTATGAGCGTGTGTGTGTGTGGGTGTTTGTGTGTCTCTTTTATTAACCGACCTGAAATCTGGTCCTGATCACAGACATCCAGCTGGTCTTAACCCCCATCTGCCTTCTGAGGCAAAACTCTCTCTCTCTCTCTCTCTCTGATTAGCCCTCTGTCCTGACACTGGCGTAAGCTCTGTCCAGAGCCCCTTTACCCCACAATACCGCTCTCCCCCACAACACTCACCCCCAGTCCTGCCTCGACTGCAAAAGAAAGTGAGGCACAGAGAATGAGAAACAATGTTATGTACATATTTTATGCAATCAAATGTATAACTATGAAGTGTAGCTTAGTGGTATGTTACATTTAAATTGTTTTTAATGACAGTATTTTTAATATTATTTTATTGACTTATAATTTTTTAATTAAACATCAAGATATTTGGGGTTAAATAAATATATGTCTAATTATTACAGTATTGGGGCTGTCAGTTGATTCAAATTGCAATCAAATTCATTATATGATTAGCTAATTAATTGTGTTTTCTAATTATATTTAATATTTTGTGGCAAACAGAAACATTAAATAGACAACAATAAGAGCAACAACAATTAGAAATCAATATATTGTTTGTTTCATGTCATTGATGCCTATAACTTGCCTACACTTTTCGAAGACATACATATATATATGACTTTGCAGAAATATGTATGTCCTCGAAAAGTGTAGGCAAGTTATAGGCATCAATGACATGAAACAAAAGCACAAACGCTGCAATTTATGCCATTTATTTTTGTAGAAATGTGGCATGTACATCTAAAGATACCCCCTAACTGTCTTACATACACACACATGCATACACACTCACAGACAGTGCCTTTGTTGCAGGATGTATTAGAGCACACCATCACCGCATGTGCACCAAAATAGCAATTTTTTGCAGCCGGCTGCCAGCAGTGACAGGAGATATTTCATCCTGTTGTCAGAATATTATTAATAAAACATCAGGACTAGAGTGCAGCACAATTTTTCCTTTCAATCACTCCCAGCATCTGCCATGAAAATTTCATGCTGTATATAATTTCCACTTAATGTATTGCACTTAAAACGTCTGTGCCAGCACCGTGTGGGGAGTTTTAAAGGGTTAATCATATCATGTATCTGCAGAGTTGGGGCCCCTCTGCTTACCAAACAATGACTTGAGTGATTGTATGCATATATACCGGTGACCTTTTTGCCTCCCCGTGGTCAATTTATATGGTTATTAAGGTTTTATAAAATGGATGAGCGCAGCACTTTGAACGCCATTTTCCCGCCTCATGTTGTCCTAATTTATTTAATTTCTCGTGGGGTCTTCCGAAATATGTTTATTTCTCCCCCTCGCTCTCGCTTTCTGTCTCTCTCTCTCTCTCTCTCTTTCTTTCTTCCCCCGTCATGTGCTGTGTGATGGAAGCTGCATGGGGTGGAGGGGGAAAGACAGGAGTGGTTATCTGGCATTACTCAGCCTGCTAAAAATTCATTAAAATGTGACATCAGCGCAGTGAGAGACAAATGCTCTCTGGATGAAAGGGAACAGTAGGCCTTTCAGGGATTAGAGGCGCACGGCCTCGACCTATCACCTAACAGCATAAACAGATTAATCCACTGGCAGTGCTGCAAAGATACACAGAATTATTAAACACGAGGGGGGGCGGGGGTGGTTGAGCCTACAGAAAAATTTCCATGTAATCTGCACAGTGCTAACAATCTGGAGAGGTGTGTGAAGAACATTCATATTTCAGAGTGTCCCGGGTTTAATGAAACCAGACGGACCCCCCTGCATCAGTGTCTTGTGGTATATTTTGTATATATATATAATATATATATATATACACGCACACACATACACGGCAGACAATTCAAAAGCAGTCGCCCTAACCTCTAGTGGGTAACCAAGTGCCCTTCCTGTGTTCAATTGTAGAAGAACCAGGTGAAGACAGTGAGGAATCCCCACGAGCCTCCTCATTGGCCGCGGCCGAGGACAAAGACTCGAGCAAGAGGGACGCCATGGAAGGCAACATAACAGAGAAGGACTCCAGTAAGACCTTTAGTTTTGGTCTTTTTTCCCCTGGTACCCTCCCCAGTGTCGCTTAGTACTAACACACTGCTCTTACCTGTTTTGCTCTTCTGTTCTCTTCCAATGGGGCTTTTCCTGCTAATAACAGCTGCATGTGTGGGTTGCATGTGAATGCTATCAGTAGCCTCCCGCTGACCTATTTTAATGATAGCCATCTGATGGCAGAGATGTGGATAAAGGCAAAGAATATTCCGCAGTGACCACCGAGATTATTTTTTTAATCAAATCAGTTTGTGCGCTTGTAATTTTTAAGCGCCTTTCATTAATCTTTGCTGTTCTTGCAATTTCTCTGATGACATACTAATTTTGTATAAGCATAGGATTAGATAGCGTTCAAGTGTGTAGTTTTGTAACCTTTTTTCCCTTCTTATTTAATTCAAGCAACGCACCACCTTTCAGAGCTCATTGTCCTCGATCTGCGGATCTGCGTACACGTCTGACTGGTAGCACATTAGCAAGGGCAACAATCCTTACAAAACAGCATTGTGTTGAGATCAGGAAACAGCCCCTGGAGCTAGCATCTGGCATCACTACCTAAGGCTCTGTTATATTTGATTTGCCAAATAAGGATTCATATGTGCGTTTTTATGTATGAGATGGAAATATATGGTCAAAATGAATATTACATTAGTCGTCTTTTCATGCACACAATACCTAGCAACATAATGTTGGGTTCAATGGAGCAGAGGAAATGCTGAAACAGGACAGAGCCTATTAGTTTAGCCAGTCATTTATCTTTTATCCATATAGCCATGACAGGCTTGTCTGAGGCAGCTCGTACTCAATGCATTTACATGACCTATTACATGCAGTGTCATTTAACGCTGCGGTCGAGATGCAGATTCTACTTAAACTAGTGTTCTTAAACCTTAATGTGAATATATGCATAATAGCTTTTGCATTGCGATAGTTTGTTTTCTTTTTTCAAGGCTGCAGTATTTAAATTGAAATTAGAAAATATCCGTCCCAAAATGGCTGTTTTTTTCTAATCCATTACTTTGAGGAGCAGTCAGAATGGGTTTTAGGGGTTGCTCTGTTGAACCCATATGTTAAATGTGTTTTTGGGCCAAAGGAATAAATCCCTAATGTGGGTTTGAATATAAAACACCAGACTCCTGCATATTAAAGATTATACTTCGAGATATTCACAATATTCATCTTCACATGCAGCATCTCTCAAAACAGCCCATTTTGTCATTTTAATCTAGTGTCATTGTGGATTAATTATAATCCAAATTGCATTTTCCATGCAAATGTCTTAGTCTGGATCAACTCCAGATTACTTTGTGCTCTGTTTAGATGTATCATGGAAGCATGTCAGTGTGTTGGCTTTAGGGTAGGGCTGCACGATTAATCGCATGCGATATTTAACGCGCATCTTATCAGTAAAGCCGATTCTGTAATCATGTCAATGCTCGTCAGTGAACAACGGCTCTGTGTAGTTAATGCTGCTCGATGTGAAAGCACGCAGGTGATAGAGATTTACCGCTGATTACAGAATCGGCTTTACTGATAAGATGCGCGTTAAATATCGCATGCGATTAATCGTGCAGCCCTACTTTAGGGTAAAAGGATAATTCAGCAAACACAAGCAAAGATGAAAATTAGCTGTCATTATTGCTAAGAACATTTTCTGCATACCTGCTGTAAATTAGCAGGGAAATTAAATATTGTTTTTAAATCAGCTCCTTATGAGATTTAAAATAATGCAGCTGATTTAAATAAAATGCAAGACAGATCAAATTCTGCATAGTTAGCATTAGCATTTGCATGTTTCCAGCTCTGAAATGAGCATTTATTCAATTTCTGCCTTTCCAGATATTTGATTAAAATAAATTAAAAGTATTTGCATATTTCATTGAAGCCCTACAGCTATTATTTCTGTTACTGACTTAATCAATTCAGAGAGTCCTGTAGGATTTGCCAAATATGACATTCGTCGGTTTACGCCTCTGAAGTGCGATGGCAAAGCTGATGGACTCAGATTATTTTTTGCGAGAGCACAGAGAAAGTGGGGCTGCACTGTGCAAGCTGAGAATTTAGAGTGTGGTATTCAAATGCTATCTGCTGAACTGTAGGTTACTCTAATGCGTAACCTTAACCTCTTGTCCTTGTAAATCACTAAAGTTCTCGGAGCGTCTCTGGGTCCTGCTTTATTTATTGCCCTGTCACCTCAGCCAGACTGGCTGGACTGAAGACCAGTAAATTGAATAGTAAATTTATGATGCCTTAATCAAGCAAGTCCTGTGTAATTGGCATTTGCAGGGGAAAGAAATTTTGAAATAAAATAGTTTGTCATATACAAGTGCACAGTACTATTTTGCAGAGCTTTCAAAGTGAGGCTGTGCTGTTTTTGTTAATATGAAATTTTAGTCGTGTTAGGTTTAGGGCTGTGTATCACCAGCAAAGTCACGATACGATACGTATCACGATACAGATGCCACGATACGATACGTATCACGATACACGTTGTAAAATTTTAAACAAATTAAGCGCGGTCCACTGCTGCACACGTGCCACAATATCGATACAGGGCCAGCTGTATCGATACTCGTATCGGCAAATCTCTGACGATACATCGTCGTATCGATATTTTGAACACAGCACTAGTTAGGTTGCACTTTGAGATATAAAATGGAGAAAATCAAACATTGAAAATTAACAGGACTAAAAATGGCCTCTCTCTTAGTGAGGAACATCAGATAGATAACATTAGCATGGTTTTTGTTGTTTTTTCTTTTCAGTTTGGTTGAATTATCAGAGGTGTTTAAAGAAGCCTTGCGTAGGTTGCATGATTGTAAAAATCCCATTGACAGTTGTAAATAAAGATGGGTGGCCAGTCTGCGGCTCTGGTCCCTGTAATGCAAACAACTTGACTGTCATAAATCACTGTTTGATTTATCTAATCAAGCAAGGTCCTGCTTCTCAAAGACATTTGTCATTCGGATGAGATGGGAGCTGTGGTGTCACAATTATTTTCTCTATTGCTTCAATGCACTGTGTTTCTGTAGACAAAGAAAAAGGCATTCTCATTTAGTGTGAGGTACAGACTACACAAAGAGTCTAGCCAGTCTTGACACAATATTACATGAACATAAAGACTATTGTGTGTAGATATGATAAAATACACACACGCACACACACACACACACACACACACATATATATATATATATATATATATATATATATATGCCATCTTTATAATTTTTTAATAGTTAATTTAACTGACAACTGAGCAAAGCCTTATGCACAGCAAAGGCATTTCATACTTTTTCTTTCCTCATTTTCTGTCCCTATTTCTTTTCTGACAGTCTAGTGTGTCCATCTGCAAAGGACTTTAAATGTGTTGATTTTAGGACTTTGTGAGTGTTGATTAAGAAAATAAATCATATAGATGGATCCTCATATAAAGCAGATTAGCCCCCAGACCATACATTTATATTCAATATGATGGCAATCAATGGAAGGGGCATTGCACTGTGAAATGTATTTGCACCCGCTTGTCCAGGAGTCGCCTCCTCACCCGGGAAATAATTTAGTTGCAGATTGACTGGAAGATGGCGAAAATTGAAAGTTAAAATTAGAAATCCTCGTAATAAACTGAGGGAGGAGAAAAAAGGTCAGATGATGCGGTACAGCAATGAGATTGGGGAGCCTCACAAATGAGGTTTTCTGTTTGTCATGAAATGCATGTGACATCTCCCCCCCCCACCACCCCTAAACGCAGCAGGGATATCAAGGCCAAGAGAGAAAAAAAGATTACCTAGCTATTTGAGACTGCAGACCATACTCTTGATACTCTTGGAAATTTGTATTGTGCCCTTGTGGTTTTTCTCCTTCTTGTGTCACTTTCTTTGGCAGGCTAATATGTCAGGCTCCTGATATGTAAGACCACAATAAAATAAGCAGAATGCCTTGTAATGCCAAGGATTAAAATGCATGAACACGCAGCATATATTGAAATATACTTTAAATAAATGCAGAGCAGAAAAAATACTCTTTCCTTTGTTTACAACATCTTTTTCACCATCCATTTTCGATGACTGATTTGCTAAGCTTTGATTCATAAGAGTAATACACACATTTAGCCTAGAGTGACCAGATTAGAGCAAAGAAGAGCGAGCAGGGCTTTCTTTGTGCACTGCATATGCAGCGAGAGGATAAATTGCATTGACTGAGGAGGCTGGGACACTGTCTGTATCTGAGGATACAGGGGTAATAAAAGATTTATCACTCTGTGCAGCATACTCTAAATACAACTGGGGGCTGATTTGCTGAATTGAGCTCAGCTGAAATGGAAATAACATGGCAACCCCCTCTAATACAGAGTATGAGGCATGGATATTCAGAGGCATACTGGGAATGGTGATTTGGCTGTCTATACCCCCCAAATGAACTGCATAATGGTACCGTGACCTGCAATGCAATAACAATGAATTCAAACCTCTATTTATTTGTGAATATCTTAATTCGGTTGCTTTTGTGAATATAGTTTTTTTTTTCTCTAGTATTCATGTTCAAACTCAATGCGCACAATTTGTCTGTGTAGTTATTCAATTTAAATTCTTCTTTAATTTCTGCTTTTTGCTTTGTCTTATTAAATATATGATGTCCATTTCATTTGCTACATAATCTGAGTCTCACATAATGTGAGTCGCCCCAATAACCTTTTATCAGATCTCCATTCGTAACAATAAGCTTATGTTACCCAAATGTGCCGTCTTATTAAAGTGAGGGTCATTGTACCTCTGTCAGGAGATTTTCAGCATCAGGAGTCCAGAATAAGCTTGTGACAGAAGATATCCTATCTGTTTATTCACAGGAATTAATACACTGGCTAAGGAAACTCTGGGGACTGCTACAGCAGGGAAGCGGTCACTTCAGCAGGAGAAAGAAAATGACAATCCACCCAAGAGGCCCAAATCAGCTGAAGAGAGGACGCTGTCCAGTGAGCAGGTTAGTTACTTTGGTCTGTTTGCAAAAATGGGACTTAATAACAAGACTGAGCCATCTTTGTGTATAAATTCTTGGATTAGATTATATTCATTCACTTTTTTTTTCAATTATATTAAAAAGCACTGTCTGAGTGGTACAGGACTTAATGAACCATTTCTGAAAGGGCTATATTAAAACAGGCAGTGAGAAGTTTAAACTTACTTCATGCAATGAGAACCAAGCATAGTCTGAAATAACATACTTTGTAATTTTCTGATTAGAAATTCCAGACATTCATGTTAGTTCATTTACTTATTTACTTCATTAGGTTTTTAATTAAGTTACATGAACTGAAAACTAAAGTGAATTGGAGGAAATTTGATTTTATAGACATTTGGGGTCTTGTTTTGTTTGGAATTTGATTTCCTTAAGGCATCATGTAGCAGTGTCATTCATATATAGTCATATAGAGCAGTGCTGTAATGCATGGCAATGCTATGATGAACTCTGTCTTTTCAGGTGCAGCAGTGCCCATACTGTAATTACAGTAACAAGGATGCAAACCGTTTACAGCTGCACATCATGTCCCAGCATTCCATACAGCCGGTCATCAGCTGCCCCTTGTGTCAGGATATCCTCAGCAACAAGATTCATTTACAGCTGCATCTCACCCACCTCCATAGTGTGGCTCCAGACTGTGTGGAGAAGTTAATCATGACAGTATGTGCAGCATTCATTTCCTTTAAATACAAAAAAAGAAAGAAATACCTAAACTGTCAGCCTTACTAACTAGATCATACTCTGGCAGGGCTGGCAGGGAATAACTTGAATAAGCATTTCCCAGGCCTAGCGTATTCTCCAAAGAATGTTATAAACTTGAAAGTTCTCCTCCTATAAAATAAAAAAAGAGCAGTTTTGAAAGTCCCTATATCTCTAATTGATTTAAAGCTTAAAATTTTGAATAAATCTATTATTTTGGTAAATATTTGTGTTTATTGTTTATCTTATGTTTATTGAAATCTGTTAAGGGACTGATGTATTTTTTTTTTCTTCAGGTTGCAGGCCCAGATGTTACAGTGCCCAATTCCTTGCTGTCTGCATCATTACAAGACAAAGTCCCATCTTTGATGGATTCTTCAGCTGTTATCCCTGAGGGATCCGGAAAACCCATGGGTAAGCACATTTATGCAGCCACAGTGTCATCTGAAATGTATGAATGGCATTACAGAATATTCCTTAGAAAAGTTATAATAGTAGTCTTTTATAATGAAATGTTTTTGGAAGAATTCTGAAATCTTTCCTTTTTCTGAATTTCAACAGGAAACAGCTCTAAGGATTTGAAAAACAGTACAGGCCAAGACAAAAGTGAGGTTGAACTTGCCAATGAGGAACTCAAACCACCAAAGGAGGCTGCTGAGGCCCCTGACTGGAAGAAAGCGAGTGGTCAAGACAGGAAGAGCCCAGACTCCCTGCAGGAGCATCTTAGCGATCTGCAGAAGCGGCAGCAGCTCTCAGTCTCTGATCGCCACGTCTACAAATACCGCTGCAACCATTGCAGCCTGGCTTTCAAGACTATGCAGAAGCTTGAGATACATTCCCAGTACCATGCCATCCGTGCAGCCACCATGTGCAGTCTGTGCCAGCGCAGCTTCAGGACATTCCTTGCCCTCCGAAAGCATTTGGAGACTGGTCACCCTGAGCTGAGTGAAGCCGAAGTACAGCAACTCTGTGGAAACCTGCCCCTAAATGGTGACATTGCTGAAAGTGAGATGCGGGCTCTGGAAGAGGCACAAGTCTTTGAGAATGAGCTAGACAAAGATGAGGAACTTGACCAAGAAGGGAAGGCCAGTCCGACTGGAAGTGACAGCAGCTCCTTGCTTGATGACATGGGCTCAGAACCAAAGCGGACCTTGCCTTTTAGGAAAGGTCCAAATTTCACCATGGAAAAGTTTTTAGACCCCTCACGTCCATACAAATGCACAGTATGCAAGGAGTCATTCACCCAAAAAAGCATTCTCCTTGTTCACTACAATTCTGTCTCACATTTGCATAAGCTAAAGAAAGTTATCCAAGAGGCCTCAAGCCCAGTTCACCAGGAGACCATCAACAATGTTGACAACAAACCATACAAATGCAATATATGTAATGTTGCTTATAGCCAAAGCTCAACCCTGGAGATTCACATGAGGTCTGTACTTCATCAGACAAAAGCACGAACCGCCAAAATGGAGAGTAGTACTAGTTCTGGGGGTGGTAGCAGCAGAAGTACTACATCTAAAAGCCCTGTTCCACTAAATCAGGGAAATGCAGATTCTGCAAATGCACCAGTATCCTCTAACAAAGAAAACACTGTAGATGCCAAAGAAGTTACCACGAAACAAACTACTGATCACATCTCTGTGCAGCCTACCCACCCACCAACCCAGTCAACAGCACAGCTTCAGATGCAACTGCAGCACGAGCTCCAGCAGCAAGCTGCATTCTTTCAGCCACAGTTTCTGAACCCAGCTTTTTTCCCACATTTCCCAATGACACCAGAGGCCCTACTGCAATTCCAGCAGCCCCAGTTCCTCTTCCCATTCTACATCCCTGGTGCTGAATTTAACATCAGCCCTGAGCTTGCATTGCATTCAGCTGCATTTGGGATGCCTGGTATGACTGGATCATTCCTAGAAGATCTGAAGCAGCAGATGCAGCAACAACATCAGCTGGGCCAACAGCAACAGCTTCAGCTTTCTCAGCAGCAAGCTCGGCAGCAGGCCTCCCAGTCTCAAATGCAGCAGCAGAAAGCACAGCAGCAGAGTCACAAACCTAAAATTGAGTCCAACCACATTGTTCTGTCTGAGATTCAAATGTCCAGAGATGCTGAAGAGCACCTAGAAAAGCAGGAGAGCAAAGCAAAGCAGGATATAGCTAATGATATTGACAGTGCAAAAGACACTAAAGATTCCAGAAACCAGAAATTTTCAGAACCTCTAATTCCTCCGCCACGCATCATCTCAGGAGCTAGAGGTAATGCTGCTAAAGCACTGCTAGAGAACTTTGGCTTTGAATTAGTTATTCAGTACAATGAGAATAGACAGAAAACCCAGAAAAAGAATAGAGAGGAAGAGTTGACTGACAAACTGGAGTGTGGGCTGTGTGGAAAGTTCTTCTCCAACATGCTTATTCTCAAAAGCCATCAGGAACACGTGCATGGGCAGTTCTTTCCATATGTGGAGCTGGAGAAGTTTGCACAACAGTACAGGGAGGCATATGACAAGCTGTATCCCATAAACCCAGCATCTCCAGAAACACCTCCACCACCCCCTCCTCCTCCTCCTGCCCCAGTGACTGCTGTCCCTGCCACTACATCTGTAGGAAAATCGCAGACACCATCTCCTTCACCTCTACAAACTCCTCAGCAAGCGCCACCACCACCTCCTCCACCACCCACTGCACCTCCTCAAGTGCAGCTCCCTGTTTCTCTTGACCTGCCAATTTTCCCACCACTGATGATGCAATCAGTGCAGCACCCTGGGCTACCCCCACAGCTTGCGCTGCAGCTTCCAACAATGGACTCTTTATCTTCTGACCTCACACAGTTATGTCAACAACAACTGGGACTGGATCCAAACTTCCTGCGGCAGTCTCAGTTCAAGCGTCCTCGCACCAGAATCACAGACGATCAGCTACAAATCCTCCGTGCTCATTTTGACATCAATAATTCACCAAACGAAGAACAGATTCAAGAAATGGCAGAAAAATCTGGCCTTCCACAGAAAGTCATAAAGCACTGGTTCCGCAATACACTCTTCAAAGAACGTCAAAGAAGCAAAGATTCCCCTTACAATTTTAACATTCCACCCATGACCACACTGGAAGATATCAGACTTGAATCCCAAGTGAACATGCTAGAGTACTACAGAACTGATGCTACGATGAACAAAAGGTCATCAAGAACACGTTTCACAGATTATCAACTGCGAGTATTCCAAGATTTCTTTGATACCAATGCTTACCCCAAGGATGATGAAATTGAGCAGCTCTCAACGGTACTCAACCTGCCAACGCGAGTGATTGTGGTGTGGTTCCAAAATGCCCGTCAGAAGGCCCGCAAGAGCTATGAGAACCAAACAGATACAAAAGACAGCGAAAAGAAAGAACTAACAAATGAACGATACATTAGGACCAACAACATGCAGTACCAATGTAAGAAATGCAGTGTCATTTTCCCCCGAATTTTTGACCTCATTACTCACCAGAAGAAGCAATGCTACAAAGATGAGGATGATGAAGCTGGAGATGAAAACCACTCAGAGGAATTCACAGAGAACAATGAGCAAAGTTCAGCAAAGCCAACAGAGCCAGCTAAAAACTCTCTTGTGACAGCAAGCAGCTCTGGCTCCAGCTCTCCCTTGATGCCTTCACCTCGACCTGATGTAGGGAAATCCTCACCCAAACCTGAGCTCCTCCATGAAAAACCAAAATTGGGAGAGATTGCCCCTTTACAAACCCTCAAGAACCTAAATGAGTTAAAATCTTCCAAGGCTTCAACCCCACAGCCTCCACCACAAAAATTACCTCAACCACAAATGTCAAGACCCCATTCCCAACCCCAGTCTACGACTGTCCCATCAAGTCCTCTTTCAATTGCACTGTCCTCTCTTAACAGTAGCCTACCACCTCAAATGTTACAGTACCACTGCGATCAGTGCAAAATCGCTTTCCCAACAGTAGAGCTGTGGCAGGAGCACCAGCACTTGCATTTTCTGGCTGCCCAAAACCAATTCCTACACTCACAATTTTTAGAAAGGCCTCTGGATATGCCCTATATGATCTTTGATCCAAATAACCCTCTTATGACCGGTCAACTCCTGTCTGGAGCCCTATCCCAGATGCCAACTCCAAGCAACTCTGGCCTTGCTGTGAACTCTAACTCTGTGAAACGTAAATTAGATGAAAAAGAGGATGGATCTCATGAAAAAGATGGTGTTAACAGTGCAGAAGATCAGCACAGAGATAAACGACTTAGGACTACCATTACTCCAGAGCAACTTGAGATCTTGTATGAAAAATATTTACTTGATTCAAACCCAACAAGAAAGATGTTAGATCATATTGCTCGTGAAGTTGGCCTGAAGAAAAGAGTTGTCCAAGTATGGTTTCAGAACACCCGAGCTAGAGAGAGGAAGGGACAATTTAGAACAGTTGGGCCCTCTCAAACTCACAAAAAGTGTCTCTTCTGCAGAGCATTGTTCAAGGCAAAGTCAGCTCTTGATAGCCACATTCGCTCAAGACACTGGCATGAGGCAAAACAGGCAGGCTTTAGTTTGCCCCCAAGTCCAATGATGCCTCAAGATGAAGGAGGACAAAGTCCCAATAAGTATAATTTTGCTGACTACCTACAGATGCCCACAAAGACTGAGATGAATGACAGTGAGCCTCCAACTTCATCTTCCACTCCAGTTAGATTTTTTGAGATGCCACTAAAACATTTATTAAGTTTATCATCCGTAAAAACAGAACATAGTGATGAACTTGAGGGGCTTAACATAAGTTCTGCAGATGCCTCTTTTGATGCCAACAAAATGGACTTTGATGAGACCTCCTCAATTAACACAGCTGTGAGTGATGCCTCTACTGGAGATGAGACCAATAATGAAGTTGAGAATCTAACAGTAAATGGAAGTGAAAAAATAACTGAGAACAAAATAAACCAAGCACAAATCTTTGACTTAAATGAGGATAGAATCCCTTTCAACATGGTTAGCCCATCATTAAGTTTCTCTGGCAAAGACAGTGACTACTTCAATTCCAGAGATGATGAATTCGATGATAATGCAGACAAGAGTGAGACTTCAAGTTTGGCTGATCCAAGTTCACCCAGTCCATTTGGAGGTACCAATCCCTTCAAGTCTGCAAAAGCTGGTGAAGAGAGACCAGGCCACAGACGTTTTAGAACCCAAATGAGCAACCTACAGCTTAAAGTCCTAAAGGCTTGCTTCAGTGACTACCGCACACCTACTATGCATGAGTGTGAAATGCTGGGCAATACGATAGGACTCCCGAAACGTGTTGTGCAAGTCTGGTTCCAGAATGCCCGTGCAAAAGAAAAGAAGTTCAAAATAAACATTGGAAAGCCATTCATGATAAGCCAGGGCTCCCCAGATGGGCCAAGGCCTGAGTGTACATTATGTGGCGTGAAGTATACAGCCAGACTTTCGATTCGCGATCATATCTTTTCGAAGCAGCACATTGCAAAAGTGCAGGAAACCCTGGGCAACCAGGTTAATCGAGAAAAAGACTATCTTGCACCTACCACTGTCCGCCAGCTTATGGCTCAACAAGAACATGACCGCTTGAAGAAGGCAACTGACGTACTCAACTTGCCAGCCCAGCAGCAACCTGCAGTGGACAATAATGCACTTCATGGCCTTAGCCTGCCAACTGCCTACCCAGGAATATCTGGTCTCCCACCAGTGCTTCTTCCTGGAGTCAATGGGCCATCCTCCCTTCCAGGTTTTCCACCAAATACACCTGGTGAGTTATTATGACAAACACAGTGCAGTAGCTTAATGAACAGTTAATGCATTAAATGCTACTGTCCCATTTGCTTCCTTTGATGGACTGTGACATTCACTGATTCATAGACTTTTAATGCATGCATTCACTGTAACAGTGTGGAATATTTCTAGTTTGACTGTGACCCCTAAAAGTTCAGTTGATTTCATGCCTGTGCTTGTTTTCATGGTTTCATCTTTCCTTTCTTTTTGTTGTATCCTTCTTTTGATAAAGTGCTTGTAACAGTTTGGATCCATAACAGAGGAATAGCCCCAAAATAATGTCTAGCAAAGTTGAGGAGTGATTTTTCAGTCAAATATTTCAATAGTATCTATACCACTGTATTTCAGCTTTGGCGTCTCCTGGTGCTGGCATGCTTGGGTTCCCTACTCCAGCCACCCCTTCTCCTGCCATGTCTCTCAGCAGTACCCCAACCAAGACTCTTCTTCAGACACCTCCTCCTCCTCCTCAACCCACCGCACTTCCTCTTCCTCCCACTCCTTTGGCAGCAAATCAGACTGAGCAGCACATAAAAGAATCAGAGAAAGACAAGAAGTTAGAGAAGCCCAAGGTGAAAGAAAGAGAAGCCGACACTGCCCGTCCCAAGACCCCAATTGTGAAAAAAAGGGAAAAGCCCTCGCCACCACTTTCAGTGCTAGGAAAATTGGGAAGTGAGGCATATATGGACCCAGCACAACTGCAAGCACTTCAGAATGCCATTGCTGGTGACCCAGGCTCCTTCCTAGGGGGACAGTTCTTGCCTTATTTCATCCCTGGCTTTGCATCTTGCTTCTCACCCCAACTTCCTGGCGGAGTGCAGGGGGGATACTTCCCTCCTCTGTGTGGAATGGAAAACCTGTTCCCCTACGGCCCTGCAATGCCGCAGGCTATCGCTGGGCTTTCTCCAACTGCCCTGCTGCAGCAGTACCAACAGTACCAGCAGTCCCTCCAGGATTCCTTACAGAAGCAGCATCAGCAGCAGAAGCAAAGTGAACCGCAACAGAAAACACCCCCTATAAAGTCAACGAGTGCACAGAGCAACTCTCACAAACCAAAAGAGGCTATTGAAACTAAGAATGATAAAGGCTCTTCAACAGAAAGCACAAATGAAGAACCCCAAACGAATACCAAAAGTTCAGGCTTTCCAGATGCATTTATCGTTCCGTCCATCAAACACGAGTTTATATGCAGAAAGTGCCAGATGATTTTTGCTGATGAAGACTCAGCAGCTCGCCACCAGAAGTCCTTCTGTTACTTTGGTCACCCGTTTATCGATCCGCAAGAGACAGTGCTTCGTAAGGCCGTGAGCAAGTACAATTGCATAGCCTGCAATGTGTCCGTCAGCGGGAACGAAGCACTTGGCCAACACCTTCAGTCGAGCTTGCACAAAGAGAAAACAATCAAACAAGCAATGAGAAATGCCAAAGAGCATGCTAGCTGTTACGGTACTTGCTTGTGTCTGGACTATAGTGCACTTATTGATTTCATTTTTGATTATTTGAGGTAGGCCATGTCTTAATTTAATAGATATCAGTTTTCTGTGTTTGTTTGTTTGTTCATTTGTTTTAATTATTATTCGTGTGTAGTTCAGCAGCAGATTGGTCCACATTTGTTTCACACCTAACAATCCAGAGACATGTAACAATTGGTGCATCCATGAAAGTAGTACTGTATACTTGAAAAAGTGCAAGTTGGACAAAATGTGTTGAAAAATTGTATGAACATTTGCTTCTTTTAAACAAGAAAGCTGCTTTTAAAAAGGGGGACAAAGCATTTGTTTTACAAAAAGATTTTTTATTTTTTTCTCCTGTACTTCTGTAGGACTGAACACAGTGTTAAACCTATACATTGCCATATAGTGGTTAGGCTGTTTCTTCCATTCTACTCTGGGCACTTCTGTTCATGTCATGAACATAGATCATTTTCCATCAATTTTAGTGATACTTGGATTACAAAGTATTATCTTATGACGTTATGCTGCTACTGTGTAATGTTTTTGTTTTTATTTTTTAATCGCTTGCCATAAATTTCAGCGTCCTACTAGACAGAATACTGATTCATCATGAATTACATTGTTTTACTCATTTTCTTTCATTTTTTTGTCTGTGTAACTTAAAGAATGTGAACGCTGTCAAGGGTGTTTAATTTTTACGAATCACTTTCTGGTTTGATACAGTTGGACAATGTGATTCATTCCAAAGTAACAGAAGGCTTAATGTATGAAAGTAAAATGCTCGTGAACAAAGAAAGTTAAGCTGTTGTACATATTCGTAGTTGGCTTATTACCTCACTCAGTCTGCTCCCCCTGTCCTAACACCACATCTACCTCGCAGTCTGCAGCTTCTTCTAATAACCCCTTGCCTCATCTCTCTCACTTGTCCAAGAAGTCCTGGCCAAATATTCTTTTCCAGGCCTCAGCCAGGAAAGCTGCTTCCTGCCCATCTGCTTCCCCTCCTCCCCTTTCCTTGCCTTCAACGGTTACCTCAACTTCGTGCAGCACCTCAGGGGTTCAAACCTCACTACCCACCGAAAGTTGTTCAGATGAGTCTGACAGTGAGTTAAGCCAGAAGCTGGATGACTTAGATAACGCGTTGGAAGTCAAGGCTAAGGCGGCAACCGGCCTAGATGGCAATTTCAGTAGTATCAGAATGGATATGTTCAGTGTGTAGGTTTGAAAAACGGATCCCTTGCTTAAACGAAAAAAGACTTTTAACTGCAGTTCCAAAGTTTCGCTAACCCAAAAAATTACAGTACCAAAAGATTGACTCAGGATTGTTTTTCCCATATTGATATGCTGGCAAGAAAATGATTGATTTTTATTGCTGTACAGGTGTTTTTTCTGTTTAAGGTAAAATGTCACCGTTTTTAATTCTCTTTTTTGTGGACTTTTTAATGTTCTTATTTGAATTTTTAATATTTTAACGCTTATTTTAATCCTGAAGACACTTTTTGATTGTGTTTCACAAGAGACATCTTTGCCTCCTAAGGTGCAATCCTGCCTCTGTCCAAAACATGAGCGACTGTCCTGATTCCAAAGGCTTTTAGAACTCGGCTTTTGCCTTTCGCTGAATGTGGAAAAGCATTTAGAGACTGAGCTGTCAGCTAGCACCGTGCGCTAAGGTGTTAGCCTGGACCAGAATGCTTCCCACACAAAGGACTGGTAAAGCAAAAAACAAAACAAAAAAACACAAAAACAAAGGATGGTCCAATAATGTAATTGTACATAAATGTTGCAACTGCACAGCAGCCAAAAAAAAACTTTCTACGGATGGATAGTGTCAAGCATAGGAGGACAACCTTCTAAAGGTTCAAATTAGGATTGTTCTTCTGGATATCAAAGGGATGATCAAGGCGTAATCATATTCTACACAATACGTACTTTCAACGCCTGGGTAACATAGGAAATGCACCCCAAGGTTTTAATAAAAAAGATGCCTCTATGGCAAAAACTTTAAATAAACTAAACCAAAAATGTTATTGATGTTTTATATAGAGAGAGTAGTCTCATTAGTTTTTGTTACTGTAATGTTTGAGGTCTCAGCTGTACCGTATTACGGTAATAACATGGTTTTGAAACTTTTTATTTTGTCACAGACCTGTTGTCATAGTTGAAATGACGTTTATTGTAGATGGTATTTGAACAACTTCTTCTGGAAATAGTTCATCAAGTATGTTTGTTGCTCATTGTTGTGATACATTAAAAACTGTATCTGCAAACCACTTCTAGGCCTGGCATCACTGTCTGTTTCTTTATGCTTTCACATACTTTGTGCATTTTAGCCATCAATACTATTGAATAACATCACAAGGAAAAGACACAAATTCGAGGAGCCCATCCATTCCATCCTTACCCTGAGCTCATGCTGCCAATGAGCAAGAGAAGAGGTCACATTATCCCTAA
Organism: Sinocyclocheilus anshuiensis; assembly: GCF_001515605.1. Taxonomy (NCBI): domain Eukaryota; kingdom Metazoa; phylum Chordata; class Actinopteri; order Cypriniformes; family Cyprinidae; genus Sinocyclocheilus; species Sinocyclocheilus anshuiensis. Next base: position 2,246,017 of record NW_015552531.1, read on the forward strand.
ATCCACACTGAGAACATTTGTAATTTCACATGGTATGCCTTTACATGTTCTTTGGTTGTAATCTGGCTTTATCCAGATGCAATGGATTATCTCTAGAAGTGTCAATCTCAAGAGCCTTTCTGCAGGTATTTGTCTAAGCTTCTCCCCTGGAAGAGATAATAGATTATTCATCAATCTACCAAGCAGATCATCTGGCCGTGAGTTTTAACTGCTATTCAGCAGAGAAAAAAAGGACTTTGCATACTTTTCTTATAAATTGCTAGTCATTTTCAAAACTCGCACAGAAAAAATATAATTGCAGTAAATTGCATGTCAACTTGCTTTTAAAACAAACCAGACACAACTTGGTAAGATCTATCACATCTCATCCAGCAGTTCCTTTTCATGCTCCAACTGCGGCTAACTTTTCCCATTCCCATTAGTGACTAGAAAATGATTCTCTGAGGTATTTATCCCATTTTGGACATCTTTGATCAGCCTCTTGAGTCCAAAAAGCTTTTCTCAGCACATCCAAATTGTTTTTTTTTTTTGCCCATTTAACTTTTATTCTAACAGATGTTTCCCAAATCTGTTTTGCAACCCAGTGTTGAGGACACTTGGATGTCATTCCTGTTATTTTTCCTGTATCTTGCTGCTGCGTAGAGTGAGGGTCACACTATTCTGTGATTGGATAGGGTTTGACCTTTGGAAGAACAATAGCAGAAGGCATTTCGGTTCTGCCCTCTCCCCACACCTTCTCTCTATCTTTCCACAGTTGTTTGCTGACATTTAAGACTCAGGGACCAATCCCAGTAGCTCTGTACGTATCTTATGCCATGTGATCTTGGTGAATTGTTCTATTGTTTTGCTCTGGAATGAGAGAGGACTGATGTTAATCCACAGATTTGCACTAAAGAGTCCATCTGCCCTTGTAAAAGGTATTCGGTGCACATAATTGTCACCAAAACACTGTATTTTTAGTTATTTGAAAATGACCAAAATGACTTCAAATGCTTGGGAATTGATTATTTCATCAGCCAAAGAGACAAGTAAATCTGTCCATATGGGATGCTTGTCATTTAATGGTAGTATACATATTCAGTCAAAGAGATGCAGCTGATGTGTCGCATGCTAATGTTTATTGACACATTTATGGTTGACGTTTTCTCAAGCCATTTGTTGGGTGGGGACAGTAAACTGAATAAAAAGTGATTGGATCGTTGTCTCTCTTGCCACTGAAATCCCAAGTGTAGAATACTAATTCCTGTATTTGGTCCCTGAACTCAGGTCTTTCATTTTAAACAGATTCAATTATAATTAAATTCTGCACATGGGAATGTATCGTTCCTGCATGATCCCTAATTTACTGTGGCAAATATTATATTATCCCAAGAAAATGCATCAGTCCAGTATTTATATTTTTTTTATATTTTTATATTTATTTACATTGAAAATAAGCTTAGAAACATAATACACATCTGTATAAAATAATTTTTTAATAATGCTATTTTATCTTTTTTTTATGTATTTTACATTTTTTCCCTATAGATTTCTATTTTATGTCCTCCTTTAATCTTTCGTCTTTAAGTGTCCTCCTCTCACCGGTGATCACAAGAGCTATTTTAGTTTGTTCTTTGATTCATAAACTTGCTCTGTTCCCCACACCTGTGCTTCATTTACCATGTGCACCTGAGCAGTTCCACCAGATGTGTTCGAGACAAAATTGCTAATAATTTATGCTGGCCTGACTGTAGAGGCCTTGTATTAATAGAACATTTCTGCATTTGTGACACAGACATAGATCAGTTCTCTAATTCTAATTTGCATTCATCAGTAGTGCATTTGTTGTTTGACTCGAGCAGCTTTAAATTCAAAATATATTTTTTTCTAATAAACTTTTAGTTTTATTAAGTCACAAATGAATTAAAAGGTAACCTAATCCACATGGCGCAGTGGTTAGCAGCATGTTTGCAACAATATAGAGTTAGAGTTCATACAAGGTTGCAGGTTTGAATCCAAATCCCATTTCACTTCCACTCTCCCAATACGTTCTTGCCGCTCTATACTGTCCTGTCACATTAATGCAAAAAAAGGCCAGATGAATTTGAAGGATTACAGGTGATAAGAGAGATCTCATCGAGACTTAAACTTAAGTACAATGCATAATGTTTCTCCGCAACATCACACAGCAGACAAATATAGAGGAAAGCCGAAGGGATAAAAGAATTATTCCATTCTGAGAGTGAAATAAGCTCCTAACATTGCCAATATCCATGTAGGCAATGTGCTCAACAAACACAAATATCTAAGGAATGGGAGAATAAGGAGACCTGCGAGATATCTAAATAAGCCAGAGAGCTACACCTCTGAAACAAATGCTTGCAAAAAAGATGCTGTTTCAAACCGTCTGGGACTTCCCAAGCAGATTGTTCTGTTCTGTTTTCTGATTTGCTCAGAAAACCACACCTCCCAGATGGCTTGAGATGAAGGTTGGGAGACATTATTGCTTAAGAGATCAAACTAGTTGAATGATACCATCCCTCACAGAGAAATGTCTTATTTCCTTCTCCCAAACAAAACAATACTTCTCTGCTGATGTTCAGTGCATTTTAGTTAAGGCCATACATCAAAAGAAACACGGTGAATTGTTGAACACCTGAGGCATTGACGGTGTTTAAAGAACAGCGAGGTGTTTTGTAGATTTGATAACACAAAAGAAACACATCACGTTTTTTTTTTGTTGGCTTTCTGAATTGTGTGTAAAGTTCCAGTTTTTGCTACATAAAATCCCTGTGTTATGCTTCAGACTGCATGTATTTTCTTCCTCAAAGCTCTTTGAGTTTGAGCTTCCTCAAACTCTTCAGATTGCTGAATAGGAAAGCGGCTCTTATAACTTACAGCTTTTATGTTCCTTAAATCAACAAACGGTCGTGGATATTTCAGATGTGTAAGGCTGGGCATGCTGAAATAGCAGATGCTTTTTCAAACCCGTCAAACATAAAGTCGGTTTGAATTACGCAAAAACTCTTCGGGATACATAAGACAGTGAGATGCAAAAACAAATGTCCGTTTTTATATAATCATAACAATAGCAATGTAAACATCCACTAGAGATGAGTATTTGCTCATTTTATTTTGAGCATTTTGTTTACAAACCTTGCCTGTGACGTTTATGATGTCATAAATGTCTGGATGGTGAGTAAAGCAAAATATTACATTCAGATTTTTTGATTTGTTGTGCATGAATTGCTCTTTGTTCTGCTTTCATTATTTAGATGGACAGATCAAAGTTTAAAGGAATAGTTCACCCAAAAATGGAAATTTGCTGAAAATGTACTCATGTAAATGAGTTTGTCAAAACAGATTTGGAGACATTTAGCATTACATCAGTTGCTCACCGATGGATCCTCTGCAGTGAATGGGTGCCATCAGAACGAGAGTTCAAACAGCTGATAAAAACATCACAATAATCCACAATTAATTAATTTATATAACTCCAGTGTCCAGCCTAACAAGTCCATTCATCTACATCTTGGATGGCCTGAGGGTGAGTACATTTTCAGCAAGTTTTCGTTTTTGGGTGAACTATTCCTTTAAATGCACCAAAAATACAGCAGTATATTTATATATGCATATTTCTGCTATAAGCAAATAAATATGCATAAATGTGAAGTTTATTTGAAGTAAACCAAGTGCCAAGTAGTAGTGAGCAGTTCTTAAAGGGGTTATATGATGTGATATCAATTTTTCCTTTTTCTTTGGAATGTTACAAGCTCTTGGTGCATAAAGAAGATCTGTAAAGTTGCAAAGACTAAAGTCTCAAATCCAAAGAGATATTCTTTATAAAAGTTAAGAGTCATCCACGCCTACCTAAAACGGCTCATTCTAACACGCCCCCACATATCTATGTCACGATGTGGGAAGATTTGCATAACGCCGCCCAAATGTTCACGCAAAGAAAGAAGGCGTAACTTTTATTCTCGCTGTAGTATTGTTGTTGCCGCCGCCGCCATGTCGTGAAGAAGCTGTGTGCTTCATTGTGAAAGCGAAACTACTTTGTTTGGCCTTCCAAAAAAGGACGATATCCGCTTCATCATGCCTAGAGCTGATCCGTGCTGGTTGCTGAGGAAATACATCAACTTCACGCTGTGGATCGCCGGATCGGCTTTCAGCGTGGACGAAGCGGAGTCCAGCCCGGGGTCGTCACATGTGGTTGCAGCAAGCACGCCAGACGCTCTTTCATCGAAACCGCCGGCGGTGCCGTTCTCAAGCCCGCCCGCCGCCATTCACTCAAGCCGGCCTCCGATCACTCTAGGCCGCTGCGTATGACGTTGTGTGTTTCGTTGTGAAAGCAAACTACTTTGTTTGGCCTTCCAAAAGAGGACACGACTAGAAATCAGTGGTTAAGTTGTATTTACAACACTGTTCCAGAACACTTCAACCCAAATATTCAGATGTGTGCAGCACATTTCATGGAGGACCGTTTCCTGATCCTGGGAGAGTAGACTACA
>NW_015552531.1:2250837-2252335 GCF_001515605.1 Sinocyclocheilus anshuiensis
CCCGGCCACCTCGGTCACTGTGCCCCCTCACCTCTGGTGCCGTCTCCGTAGTGGGCGCCCTGATTTTAGTCGGTGAGGCAAGGTACTGCCCTGGGAAGGTCTCCCAGGCTGTTAAATACACAGATTAAAAGCGAAATGTTTTAATTTCGGTTCGTTCTTAGCAAAAAACTTTTTTTTTTCGTTCAGGTTATGCAGAGCGAAATAGTGCTGCATTTAGAAAGAATTCTTAACTTTGCTATTATTCTTGAATTTTCAAACTGCTAACACTTTGCACTTTGCAGTTTCGAATTATGCCTTTACGTGTATTTATAACATCAATTACTAGGCCTACATAATTTTTTTCAGAAATGGAAGTAACTTAAAATGTTATTGTGTGTTTGTAATTTTAATATTTTTATCTATAGGCCTATACAGCAAAACTACAGAGCTTCCAGTAGGTTATTTTATGGAGCTGTAAACACGGGAATCTCCGACCGCATGCAATCTTTGCACCCTCATATATCAAACTGGCTATATGTTATTAAATTGTACATAGGCTATATATCAGATTATTTTATTTACAATTTTCATGTTTGTGTTTATCCCGTTTTTTTCCCCGTTGCATCTGAAAACTACATTCAGAAAATTTTTTTTTTCAAAGCAAGCCCCCCACCCCTCACTTTGTGCGCTCTGGCGCCGACCCTGGCTTGAGGTATTCGGCCAATCACAACGCACTGGATAGCTGGCCAATCAGAGCACACCTCGCTTTTCAGACCGATGAGCTTTGTAAAAATCGTCGCGTTTCAGAAAGGCGGGGCATAGAGGAGAAACAATAATGTACAGTATGTGGAAAATAATGTTTTGTTTTAACCTTAAACCGCATAAACACATTTCATTACACCAAATACACAAAATAATGTTTTTTTTTTAGCAGCATCATATGACCCCTTTAAGACATAATTCATTAAAATGTCACTTCTGCCACTGATTTATTGACTTTTGACATCTGTCTTTACTTCTAGGGAAGAGCAGAAACTTCTTGAAAGTCTCTTTGGTAAGAAAGTCTGCTAAGAGCATTACTGTAAATATTAATGTAAAGTAGTTTGGATTTGCTTTTCTTCACAATGTCTACTCACGGGAAGCAAGGCCAAAACCTAAATCCTTCTCTTAATTTACTTCCAGCACACGTTCCTCAGGGACTGCTGTGAATTGAGGTTGAGACTGCATAATACAATATTCATATTTAATTGTTTCTTACACTGGAAACAACACTATGGCAACCACAGTAAACATGTCATGTTTCATAACTCTTTAAATACATTTTTAAAAGCATTTAAGCAGAGGTCTGAATTTTTACGAGCGCTTGGATGCTTTTCAGAAATAGAGCTGACATTATTTGAATGATGTAAAGGTTTAACCGCAGCCCTGCTCTCAAATGTAAGGGAGTAGCCTGTCTGGGAAGATCGATCGATCTATCTATCTATCTATCTATCTATCTATCTATCTATCTATCTATCTA
>NW_015552531.1:2252465-2254491 GCF_001515605.1 Sinocyclocheilus anshuiensis
GTCTATCTGTCTGTCTATCTGTCTGTCTGTCTCTCTGTCTATATATAGATAATATATATATAGAACAAAGCAAAAGCGTAATCTTTCCAGACAGACTTATTTAAACATATGTGTGAGTATGTGTATGTATATAATATTTAATAATATTTTTATTATAATTTATTATTATTAATTTATGATATTTTAACGTTATTACACATATTGGCTGTGTTCATTGTATTTTTTTTTTAATGTTTTTAGAAATGTTTTTGTCATTTTTATTCGTTGTTTTTAAACATTAATGTATCAAACATATATCACACATTATCATATTTTGTAATAATTGTTTTTCTTATTGACAGAATGTTGTTACTATGTGTCAGTTGATGTTCATCAGTTTACAACTGCTTGTTTTAACAATTGAAATGATTTAGTGAAAGATGTTTACAGTAGGTAGTCTGAGGCCAACATTCAATCTCTTCCATTCATTGTACAACACAAAACATTTCCGTGTTATGCATATTCAGACTCTGAATATCACAGTCCCGCATGCCTGTTACGGACTTCTTCTGGTGCAGCATTATTCATTTATTCATTGCAAAGATGTTGAACAAGAGGCCAGCCATTGTATTCTCAGAGCGCTTGTGTGTTTTGGCAGTGCCTGTCTGAGTCCTCCCTGCATATTTACATAGCATAGCCATATGTAAATTACAAAGCAGTGCATCACACACGCCTGTGCTACACAAAAGACCCACTCATTTCCAGACATGGGACTTGGATTACAAGCATTTTCCCCTCTTACCTGTTTACCACTCTGAGTGGTTTCTCTCATATCTGTGAGATGGAGAATCACAGGTCAGAGCTCACGTAATGATATTACATGCCTTTTGCCACCTTTTTGGTGCTTTCTTCAAGCATAAATGCAGACAATATTTGTGTGTTTTCCCTCCCATAATATGTATATTTGCTTACTGTCACAATCTTTGTCAAACAATAACAATCGAACTTCTATTAATCAGTGTTATTTTAATATGATTAAAAAAACACATCTTTAATAACCACAACTAGTTTGTTAGTCATGAATCTGAATCATAAGTCCACTGTGAATTTCTTATTGATCTAAGACTGTCCAATGAATGAATGTGAGCCAGTAGGAGCACATACTGTAAACCCAAGGTTAACTCTTGATCTGTGTGTAAGTATGAGTCATTATTTTGTCCACAAAGCATCAGAATAAACTGAGGTTTCATGGTAATTTGTTGACATCTTCCTGTACTTGTCCATGTACTGTGACAACTCTTTATTTCCTCAATATTTACTCCAGAAACACATCTTAATCATCATATGATAATTGATTCATGATAAAACAGATGCTTGTCAACACCTCTGCCGGGCTTGTTGTGTTTATTCAGGGAATCATGGGTAATGTAGATGTAATGTAATGTGATCTAATGTAGATCATGTAGACATCAAGCCAGCACATGTGATCACTAAAACAACCCTTCGCAAACCCTAAAGTCCTCTCCAGTTTTCATCATCTTCATTATTTTCCTGTGTGTGTGTGTCAGGACTTTCATTAGAACTCCGGATAAGACAACTGCATATGTTACATAAACAAAAAAAAACATTCTTTGTTTGTTTAATTATGTCAAACTTGATTTTATATGCATACGCACACACACACACACACACACACACACGAAATGTTCAAAACATTCTGCTCAATATTGAAAATATATATTTTTAATATAAATGATACATATATTTTAATAATATACATTTTCAGGATTGTTGAATAAAAAATTTCAAAAGAACAGCATTTATTTGAAATAAAAAATCTTTTGTAACATTATAAATGTCTTTACTGTCACTTGATTTACACTAAATTAGGGTTGTTGCATTACCTCAGTTATGTGATATTAATATATACCTTCTGATTTTTATTTATGCATTTATTTATTTATTCATTCAATATTTTTTTTTACATTAAAATGACTGATGACTGTAAATTACTATATAAATGATTTGATGTGCCCCCCCCCCCCCC
>NW_015552531.1:2254672-2270981 GCF_001515605.1 Sinocyclocheilus anshuiensis
TGTATTTGGTTACTGTCGCAATCTTTGTCAACCAATAACAACTATAAAAACTTCTATTAATTACTGCTATTTTAACATAATGACTCAAAAGTCTTTTATAACCACAAATAGTTTGTTAATCATGAACCTGAATCATATATTCACTGTGAATTTTGTGATTATCTTCTGATATATTCATTCATTCTGTTTTTTTTGTTTTTGTTACATTAAAACGACTATATAAATGAAATGGTGTGCTTTTTGCTGTTTCCAGGTCCATTTATCATTCATGTAGCAAATTGTACAGGTGCAAGTAGATAAATTCAGATTTAGTATGAATGACGTTTTTCCTTTACATTTTGGCCCATCTCAAGGACACAGAGTCCAGTCCGTCTCTAGAGAGGTCCTTTTGATTTCTGGTGACCCGAGACTCTGACTGACGCAGTTGTTCAGTGAAAAACATGCCTGGTCCTTTCCTCGTCTCTGCTTATGCCGTATTCAAATATTCATTGTCAGGACTATCTGGTGTCAACGAGAGGATATCATATAATTGTAGTACTTCATCTTGCTCAGCTACTTCCCCAAAACTGCATCACGACTGAATAGGTGAGAATAAAATGCAAAATTACTAGACGTGCAACCTTCTCACGGTGAAGTTGGGTCTTTGTGATGATGCACCCGACCCCCCATAGCTGAAATTCACAAATGGCCTCTCGCTGGAAAGATGGTGTGGCGTTGTGAGCTTGAGCTGAGTGGACGCTTATAAATCAACAATGGGTAAAGGGTTTTTAATGCAGCACTCTGCGCTCGCTGCCTCCATTTTCTGTCACAGCACAGTAAAAGATGAGAAGCCCGGGGGGAATACCAGCCCCCAAGATGCTCTGAGCCGAGCTGTAGGTCATGCTGTGTGCCTCTCAATGGATAAATACATAAATACATGCAGCGATGCAACACTAGACATAAACACAGCTAAGATGCATGCACAAAAATAGGTTTCAGCACGGTTAGATTTTTGAGCTACCATCAACCCTGTATAATATCAAGGAAATAATATTCAGAAGCTTTGTGATGGAAGATTGAAAACCCTCATTTTATATGTACATATATGTATGTATATGTATATACACACCAACATTTAAAATTTGGTTTATCAAACAAACACACACTTTTATTATAAAATTATTATTAAATATATAAAATCAGTAGCTAAGCTTACAAACATGCATATGCAAACAGATGGTCCCGTTTTAAATTAGCGTATGAAAATTAGTAAATTAGTTTATATACAATTCGAATTTTGAGCAACCATTAATCCTGTATAATATCAAGGAAATAATATAATATTCAGAAGCTTTGTGATGTAAGAATGAAAGACTGAACACATCATTTTATATGTAGATATTTATAAATTGTAAAGCATATTTAAAAAAAATGTTTTTGTTGGTTTACACACTCACACATACAGATACAACATTTGAAAACTGCTATATATGTTTTACATAATTTAAAATCTACATGTTTGTAATTTGTTCATGATGGTGCCGCTCACAGATGGTCCTGTTGTAAATTTGTGTATGATGTTTATTCAAACTCAACAAATACCACACAGATGTCTAAAAACGCAGCATCTGTTTTTAACAAAATAAAATGTGTTTCAGGAGGAATAATTTTGCCTTTTCAAATATTTGAGCAGAAAAGATAATGTGCGCTTCTAAATTGCTGCAGAGCCACAGCTGTTGTGAATGCAAAACAATCAGTCGGGGCATATAGAGGGCAGCCCGTCCTCATACAAGCGCAGTATCACCAGTCTGTTAAGGACAAGTCGCTGCTTTCAGATTGAAAGATGTCTTAGAGTTGACTTTCATTTGGGTGTGTTGACAATGACCTCTGGAAAAACAGGCTTTGGTGGAGGGAAAAGCAAAGGTATGTCTTTCATTGGTGAATAGAAGTGCCCTGGTCCCCAGCATGAAAGTATGAGGATTTTTCTAATATCAGATCACGTGCATGCAAGCTTTGTTTCACACAATTTCCTTGTGCCTCTTTCAAAAAAAAAAATGTGTTTGGTAAATAATGGAGGCAAATAGGATACAGAAACAGCAGGGGAACAGGAGAAAGTTTACACTGCCTATCTGTACCACTGTAAAAAGAAACGATAACATGCATGAAAATCAATTTCCCTTCTTCTCCTGCTGATCAGTATTTCCATGTTTGGTGGGGAAGTTGCAAACAGAACAAATTCTGTTGCTGAGGTTAATCTTCGCAGACACGTCTGTTTCTGTGATTTCCAGCTGAAGTTCACAGACAGACACCTTTTGCAGTATGGTTTCCATGGGAACGGGAGGAAATGATTTTCTTGGCCAGCTGCATTAAAATGAACAGCTGTATGTTGTCATTACTTTTCAGGTGATTTGCACTTTAGAGGTTTCAGCTTATGTTCAGCAAGAATCTTCTAAACTATAATTTGCCCTTCTCTCTAATGCTGTCATGTTGTATTTGAATATGCTTTATTCTGTGTGTACACACACACACACAACAACCTTTCGTGGTCATTAATATTATTTTATTAAACTGTAAACATTAAATTGAATTAATGCTTTTATTCATATTTTATTGGCATCAAATTGATCAAAAGTGGGAGTAAAGACCATTTATGTTACAAAAAAATATATATTTTAAATAAATGCTGTTCTTTTGAACTTTCTCTTCAACAAGGATTCCTGAAAATATATATAAATTTAAATATATTTAAAATATAAACCAGTGCAACTGTTTTCAACATTAATAATAATTGCGCTGTATTTAATGTATCCTCTTTTTATTCTTAACTGTTTTAATACATTTGAAATATTTTTTTATATTTTTAATAATTGCTATTTGTTTTTATTCTATTTTATTTCTTATGCTACTTTTATTTCTAATGCACTTTTTTATTTTAATTCCTTTTCATGTACAGCACTTTGAATTACCATTGTGTATAAAATGTACTATATAAATAAACTTCCCTTGCCTTAATAATAATAATAATGTTTCTGGAGCACCATATTAGCATATCAGGCTGAATGATGTAATGGCTGCTGAAAATTCAGCTTTGTCATCACGGGAATAAATTTAAAATTAATTATTTTAAAAGGTATTAAAATAGAAAAGTTTATTTATTTAATTGTAATAATATTTCACAATATTTCGGGTTTTACATTAAAAATAGAAAACATTGTTACATTTCAAATCTAAGGTGCTGCAATTCAGTCTCTTTATATGACCAGATAAGAGAAGGTATCATCCTCTCCTGAATCTCTGTAAAATTTCCTAGAGATGGAATGACTGTCATTAGGGCACCAGTTAAACCTCTTTAGATGGCTGCACGCAACTTTCTTCCATGTGCAAAGTTTCAATCAAACTTGCTATTTGATTATCAAAACTTTCAAAGCACTTTCGATTTGTCTTAAGCTGCAGGAAATTCAAGGGGACATCTGGAAGGATGTCTGCAGATTATTTGCAATTTTGTGTGTAGTAGACATCAATGAGAGGCCTGCTCAGACTTTGGCTGGAACCCACCTCACCTCAGGCTCATTACAGTGCAGACTGGCACATAATCCGCCTTAATTCCTCGTTGCTGTTCATTCTCTCTTTAAGCCACTTTAGTCCGGCACAGCCAATGAACGGAGGGCCTATGGAGGCACACAGGTATTGGCTTTTCCTTCCAGGCATGCAGTCTGTCTTTCTAGTTCTCCACAGGAGTCAGCGAGGCTATCACTTACCGTGCCAAACTCATTCCCTCCACCTCAGATGTTACCAGCAGATAATGTCAGTGCCAGACTTGCATTCATTCCCAGACAGCAGACAGTTTCGGCCCAGATCTGGCCCACATCTGGCCCGCATGGATTTCACACGGGCCAGATGTGGGCCGGATCTGGGCCAACACTATGTTGCTGTCTGGGTTAGCATCAGCCTGGAGTTGAGAGGCTCTGTGAGAAAGAGCAGGAAGCCATGACGTTGAGCTTGTCCGTTAAAAAGGGGTTTCTCAAACTATACGCACTGTTACGTCCCAATGGATGGTTTTTATGAAAAAGTGTTATCTTGAAACTTATTAGGAAAAAATAAAGTGGGAATGTCTCGGCTAACAGAGAATGTTCTCAGAACTGGCTAACATTCTGGCAATGTTCTCTCAAAGATATGAACAAACATTCTTACAGTTAATAGAATGTGCATTCAAAGTGGTCTGGTATTTAATAATGTTCTAAAACCTTAGTATAAAAATGCTATTTATACATCATTCATGGAACAGTTTTAGTTGGATGTTTGTCTACATTTTTTTTAAATGTTACTATTTGTTTCAGAACATTCAAAGGTAACATTCCTTGCAAAAATGGAATGTTCCCTTAATGCGGTATAGAACCAAGAAAAGTAACATTTTTAAAACATTCATAAACATTTTTTTGAATGTTAAGCAAACATTAAGAAATAACATTAGCAAAACGTTCTCAGAACATATTTTTGTTCACTGGAGTATTATTACATTTTTTAAAAGTATGTTTTAGTCCATAAGGCCAAAAGTGCCAATAGTTGAAGAAAACCCTTTCAATATGTGCAGGCTTTATGGTAATAAATCAATGCAATTATGCAATTTTATAAAGAATCAATGCAATTATGTATTTTAAAGGTATGCTGCAAAATGTTTGGATGTTTGACTGACGTGAGAAACTGGGTCAATTATGGCAAGAGATACAGATGGATGTTTGTTCCGCTGGTCAGAAGTGAACCATTTATGTTGAGAAATCAGTGGGTGTCAGGAAATGTATCTTTTTTTTTTTTGTATCATTGATTCTCCACATTCCCGGTTTAGAGTGCAAATGCCCTTCCAACAGTGAAGAAACACAGATAATTGGCCACTGTCGACAAGTTTGTCCAGTAGCTGTGTTAAATTTGCTTTTTAACCATGAACATTTAGTTAGGAGTCTAGAGCAACACATGGCAATGAACTGCATGAAGTATTTTATCTCAGATGTTTTATTTGTTTTTAATGACTTTTGCCTTGCCCAGACAAGCACACACAAAAACAAAATCCCAGACACTTGTATTTAAACTCTGATATAAAATAGAGTATGTCTTTCATTACGCTATAAGCTCCTATTTAATCAAGCAAAGAATAGCTGCAAAGGGTAAGTACTTGTATTATGCAGATTAAACTAGAGCGCTTTAATTCCAAACCTGTTAATCAGTGAACTCAATGCCTGACATCAAAGGATCAAGGATGTGTTGATTGTAATGGGCTGGATCACTCATCAAAGAGTGAAGCTGGCCTTGTCCACTGTAACACCCAGCATGTATGTAAAAAAAGGCATGTGGGCAATTGGCAAAGTAAATGGTATCAAAGTCTACAGGTTTTTTTTGCTGATTGGAGACAGTGCAACCCTGAGTGTAAATGAGATTTGGAGAAGATGAAGTGCAAAATGAAGGCGGACTCTTCAGATGAACTGTTACAAAGAAAAATGATAAAAATGATTTGCATGTAACTCACTATGATGTTCACATGTCTGAAAAGCTATGTAAAATACACACTATATACAAAAATATATAGCTATCTGTATCTTTTATTTTAAAACTTTAAATTAATGCTTAAAACAAGTAACTATCTGAAATCGTCTGTCTCTAACAACTGAGCATTATGTATAATTAATGCTAATAATAATATATTCAGAAAATACATTAATATAGTTTAACAAAGCAAATGTCAAAAACTACACAAATATACAATACTCTATTGTGTCTGGTATAGTGTTTTACAAGATTTTATTTGGATGCTTTTGAAGTCATTAAACAAATGTATTTTGAAGGACAGATGTTCCCTGGACCCAATCAATGTGAAAAGCACCAGAACCATATGTTGTGTATATTGTAAATTGGCAACCATTACCGAACATTTCCAGAACAGTGGTGGCAAATTCCTTTAATCCTATGAAACAAAACAGAGGGTATAAACATATGCTGTTGCATATTAAATATCTTTTGAACATTGTTAACCTAGTACACAAGTAAACTTGAATAGTTCTGGATATAGTGAGAGCAACACTTCTTGGTGGTCCCGTTTATTTGACCATATGCATAATAACGTCAATGAACCCACATGAGGGCAGACCGGTATGCCATGTTCCCAATTTTCAAATCTTTGTTATGGCGAACCTGAGAGCAGTGATTACAAAAAATGACAAATTCTTGCAAACCACTAGACCCCTCGTGCCCAGACAAGTGACTCATTGCCTTCACAATGGGCAATTAAAGCAGGGGGGCGGGTGGGAGGGGAACTGTAGTGTGAGTTTCGAGCAGGTCTGTGTCCATTTGGATGTGTTTGGCCTGAGGCATGGCTCACTGGAGAGGGTTAACAGCAGAATAAATACCCATCTTTGCAGTCATTATTAGGCTTAGGGCATAATATTCCAGAAACTTGCATCGGTCCTACTTTGGTTTGTTACAGTTTACTGGCGTATTAAGAAGGACCATGGAGATTATGGTGGGATGTCTGTCTATCTGCATCCAACCTAGGGATGGGTACCGAAACCCGGTATATAATCGGTCCCGGGGCTAAATTATGAAAGACCGGAGTATCAGTAATCTCTGACGTTAACGGTTCTGCTATCGGTACTGGAGAAATGAAGAAAACACACATACATTTATTATTGCTATATATACATTATCTTGCAAATTCTATCTCACCAGAGTCACCAGCTGTTTTTCAAACATTTGTCTATGATGCATTTTTGCTATTCGCAATGCAGAAGCGAGATTGAGCTCACGCGGAGGAGCTTCAGCACGCGCAACATGAAAGCCCTGTTTAATTATGATAGAAGAGAGAACTAAACATTCAAACATCTGCTTACACTTTAGGCCTGTGGCTGTTTTATTAAGCTAATTTAATTTTTTTTATTTCGATTTTGGCTTCTAAGGATTATACAAAAGAAGACATGAGGTAAAGCTATTAAAAACTAGCTGCGTTTCATCTTGCGCAACTTCTTTCCCTTCACAGCGGTGTGCATTCGTTCCTCCCTAAAACCCAAACTTAACGTCAGAATCAGCTCAATCGGTGATTGTTGTAAAATGCCGTATTTACTGTTGCTAAATTGCGGGGACATGTTTGATAAAACGTTGAAAGCACAAGAGACGCTGTTCCTCAGGCTGAAATGTGTGCGCTTCGCGCTCCAAAACGGACAAATTACACTTTGAGCTTCGGGTGTCCAAACGATCAAATACACACAGAAATATGTCAAAATGGTCGGCTTGGAGAGTTAGTTTGTTTTGCTTTGTTTCTTTGTTCATGTTCTTACTGTATCTTATCTTATGTATAAAACACTAAAAATGCCTGCACACTGGTGCATTTACAAATTGATGTTTTATATTCGTTTCATTAAATATTTATTTTACATTTCAGAATATAAAGCAATGTTAATTCAGCTCTTAATTTGTCATATATATATATATATATATATAAAAACAAAAAGTACCGATAAGAATACAGTTAAAGTACCGAATCGATAAGCAGTATCGGTAAGAGCAGTAATACCATTAAAACCTTAACGATACCCATCCCTAATCCAACCCAACTACCCCCTGGTGCTATCATGGCCTCTCCTTGATCTTGTGCAAATTTCTCCCTTCATAGGGGATGAGGGGAATTGGATCGTGCAGGCAGTTGAGCAAAGGCATGTTTTGATGTTTATTCATTTGCTCAGTGCTCAATCCAAGAATGCAGAAAAGTGGACCTCTGATACACAGTTTCTATCAAACTTTAATGAGGCTGAATAAATTAGCGACACAAATGATGTTGTTTTAGAATTTTAGATCATTAAGTTTGTCTCTTTGTACAAAATTCTGCATATATCATGGCAACAAATGCTCTCATTTCAGAAGAAGGCACAAGCCATATGCCTTCATCAACCAATCTCTCTGATAGACTCAAAACGTTCAACTTGGCCTCAAGTTCTCCTGCTGTATGTGTATCTCAAGTCAATCAGAAGACTGTTAGAGGCACAGTCTCAACTCTGATGCAACTCATGAAGCCTGACTGGCTCTATCATTCCAGTCTCTGTGCCACATTTGGGGCAGGTAAAGCAGATGACAGCGATCGTGTGGCTCTTGAGGCAGTAGTAGCAGAACACGTGGTTGCAGCCGACCGAATGGGGCATTGTGGGCCACTCTCCACAGACGGCGCACTCAGTGCAGTAGGTCTCCTCCGAACCTTCCGTTCCTCTCAGTTCGTTCAGAGGGGAGAACAGAGCGGCAACACTGGCCTTTAGATTCCACATGTTTATGAGAGGCAGCAGAAAGATAAGGAACTCAGCAAAGCCGTTCCACAACAGCTCCCGGTTCAAGAACTGGAAGTTGATGTCTCGTGGTCCCTGGGGTCGACTGAAGACTGGCTGCACTCCCAGCAATCTTTCGGTAAGTGTTGGATAGGTTCCTCTTTGGAGGAACAGTAGGAAGTTGACCAGGCTGGCCACTTTAGTAAGGCCCGTCAAGATGCTGAGTACCTTCCGGGCCTTGCGGGCATTGGATTCTGCAGGGTGGTTGAGGAACAAGCTATATGAGCGTTCTCTCAGCCACTTTTCTCCAACTGTCAGCAGAACAAACCAGAACTTTTGTGGCCGGCTCATGTGCCGGTACTTCTGTCCTGGGATCAGAGAGTTCTTGTACCGGATGTTGAGCAGTGATTGGCCCACGGTGGCACTGTTAGAGAAGACGGTGAACCTCCACAAGAGGAGCTGGAGAAGGGCCTTGAGTTCTGGTTCCACAGGGGTTAAGCGCCCAGGCTTGAAATGCTGGAAACATTGGGTGAACTGTGACCAAACAAGCTGTTCCAGTGCACCATCCAGTTCAAAAGCATCCAGCTGACTTATTCTCAAAACCCGAGATAAAGGGCTTGGGCCGGCCTTGGCGAAAGGCTTGTCACCTCCAGCTCCAGCTACAAGCAGAAGAAGCAAATGGTTATGCATTTTTGCATTTGAGTTGAAATCACTTTTCACATGTAAAACCCATCCTAAATTCCCTTTTAACTGTGCAGGGCAGAGGCACAGGAGGTCTTACGCTGTTCCTTCTCGAGATTCAGTCTGAGGACAAATCACATCACAGGAGATTATCCCAACAGCACAGGCTTGGAACGGCAGTAAACATCCGCTATGTGGAGCTACTTTACTTTGACGGCTTTTTATAAGGGATCTAAGAACTGTGACGTTTGGCAATTTTTCATGGAATGCGTTTGTATCGGGCTGAGTTTATCTCTTTAAACGTGATGGTTAAAAAATGAGAGCCAGGAGCTGTGGTGACCACCTCTTAGCTTAGGACTGGATTTGGACAATATCTGAAATAAATTGGCTTATGAAAATGGCAGGAAGCATCCCTAAATCTGTAAGGAAAATCTTTTTTCAATACTTCAGGTTCATCTGTGCCTAAAACCTTCACCCATTTAAGAATGAAACTGAAATGGACAATAAAAAGGATGCAAGATGTTCATGAATCAGTTAAATTATCTGCTTTAAACAGATGTTGGAAACTGTAGTTATGTTTATTGTATCAGTCAAAACTTCCCCTTTTAGGCCGCAGATTATGTTTATACCTGCCGAGGCTTACAGACCAGTTCAATAGTTTCTCAGGTAAGGAAAAAATCCTTCACTGCTCGGCAGCACTCGGCCAGGTGAGACAAATCATTGCAGCAGGCCACTCTGGGGATACGGCTTTTCCATGTTCTCGTCATAGGCTTTTATTGAGCAGTTTACAAATTATGAATGAATATGTTTTATTTGAGAACATAATATTGACAGCAACCTATCAATAGTAATGTGACTATTATCAAGGGCCTGTCAATAGTAATGTAATTATGATTTAGAGGATCACATAGATGTTAGCTCGGGCAAGTAACATCTCTTATAGGACTGCTATCAATATCAGGATTACTATTGACATGTTCTCTCAGACTCAAAAATACTTGCCAAATATATAACAACTAGACACTTTTGTCAATGTGCACTGCCCATAAAAATTAAACATTTGAATGTACAGGGCTTTAATCGGAAAGCTGAAAATCTATGCTTCTTATGTAATCGGCCAAATTCGTAATCAATGGCTGCGTTTACCTCTACTGTAATCAGAAGACCTGGCCTACATGGAGCATTTACAGTGCCACTACAGTGACAAATAGCCAATGAAAATGTGGCCTAGTTAAAACAGTAGTCTGAATAAACAACTGGACACAATATATTTGTATACTGATTTTCTCATTAGCTATATATTTCAACAATATGACCGCTCTGTTATTTATAACCCTAGTGCAATTTACAGTTGGATTTTCTAGGAAATGGAGCCCATCTTCAGGCTGCAAAATGGATGGGGAACACGCATATAAGGTTATATCAGCCAAGTCAAGGTCCTGACAAGCAGCCTTAAATGACAAATGCCTGACACCGGCACGGGCTATAAAACATGTTCTCCTGAGGCAGCCCACTGGAGGCTCAGGCCTGCAGTTCTGCAACTGATAAGCTGGGTCACAGAGTCACCTTGGGCTTAGCATTACAAGGCGGTAGGCCATGATATTCCTGCAGCAACTGGACAATTTGGAATCCGGAGATTTTTAGGAAGCCTGTGGTTACGTGACCTTGCTTTTGATATTCTGTCAGCCTTTGCATCTTTGGGGCAAGTCAGAGAAGACCTAATATCTGTTTATTTCAACAAAAACATACATTTACATTGCTATAGTTTTTGCTATATTATATTATTCAAAAGTTTAGGGTCAGTAAGAATTTTTAAAAATGTTTTGAAAGAAGTCAAAATAGAGTAAAATAGTGATACTGTGAAATATTATTACCATTTACAATAACCGTTTCTATTTTAATATATTTGAAAATGTATTTTTTTCCTGTGATGGCAAAACTTAATTTTTATAGCCATTACTCCAGTCTTCAGTGTCACATGGTCCTTCAGAAATCATTCTAATATGCTGATTTGGTGCTCAAGAAATATTTTTGTTAAAACAGTTGTGCTGCTTACTATTTTTATTGAAACTATGATACATTGTTTTTCAGGATTCTTTGATGAATAAAAACGGTCTTTTCTGTCAGTTTTGATCGTTTTAATGCATCCCCGATAAAAGTATGAATTTCTTTAAAAAAAAATTATTATATATTGTATGTATATTGCATTATATTTAATGATTAAAAATATATAAAATAAAAATATATGCATTTGCCAAATATTACAGTGCCTATTATAAAAATGAAATCACATGATGCCAGAGGTGTTTTATTATCCTTTGCTCAAACCTGTCACTTTGTACAGACGAGGTGTCACTCAGTCAAAAAATCCTATCTTAATTAAACCTTCGCTTGCTTTAATCATTTCAGTGATTAAGGTTACAGAACTCCGGCGCCATTTTCAGCTGGCAGAAACATTAGCAAGTCTCCTTGTTTTGCATTTAACTTTTAACTCTGTCCCAGAAGTATCTCTTTTATTATGAACACTGATGGGTCTGTCAGTCTCTGAATTTTAAAGGTGATGTCATCCTGAAATGGGATTACAGCACTGCTAAAATACCCGTCCTGTGACCGTTCTAATTGTTCTACGTCTGTATCATAAAATATGAATGTCTGCAAAAGCTCTTGGGGTTCAAGGTCTGGTCCTAATGTCTCATCAGACTGCCCCATTTCTCTAATTACCAATGAATCGCAAGAGCCCCGATCTAACAAACTTAACGTCTAAGAAATAGCAGCTAGGTCTGACACAAAGATATGCTTTGCTAAATCTTGTTTGCACAAAATGTAAATTATTTAAAAGAATTAATTGATTTTGTGAGTATAAAGGTGGAAGATTTAAAGTCTTAAGTACAGATTTAGGCAGAAAAAAACAGCTTAAAAACTCATGAAACATTTAAAGGCTGAGGCAGCAGGAACGACTGAAGAGAACAGTTAATAAATGAGAAAATTGTGAAGCTGCATATTATGGTGTACAGAGGGCAGTCAGGCTTTGCTGTGTCCACATAAAAACATAAAGATCTCCGCTTCAATACATTTGTCTTGTAATTTTTTATCACCTTTATGAGATTATGTTTTTTGCATAAAAAAGCATTTCATCTTTTTATGGTAACCATTTTGTTCTATTTAAATAAAAAAAGAAAAAAGATTAGAAGCAGCTACAGCAAACACGCCATCCTTATTCCATGACACCACATCACAAACCACTGCCCTTAAAATCATGTTTATGTACGAGAATTGTTTTTCTTCTCACCCTCATCGAGATTTGGCTTAGCAAGGCCATGTAATGTAATAATAAAAGACTCCTCGTTTATACAGAAGCAGCAACTTGGTAAACATTTTGCCCACAAATGGAAGAAAGACTCAAGCTCAGTTTCAAACACATCTGCAAAACAATCCAACAATATAGAGTGCTTTTTACATTTTTATCCATTTAAATGCAACACTGGCACAAATCTATAGGCAGCCTTTTGACCTGGGCTGAGATCATACTGCAGTCTGACTTTAACTCCATTCATTATGTTAAGTGTGCTATGAGCCACTTAGAGCTCAATCAAATCCACAGCAATCAGCTGTCCTAATTCTGTACGATGACGGCATTTCTGATCACTCTAAAACTTCATACAAAAATGTACTCTAAAGTTAGTACAAATACATCCTATAATGTACTGTTAATATGAATTAATTTTCACAGGTGTTTTGCATAGTGATATGTTTTAGGGTTGAAGGAAATGCCCGTAAACTTAATGAAAATTGAACCAGTAATTTTCTGCTAGTACGTTATGCGTTTTTCCACAGATTATTATTATTATTTTGTTACAGTGCTATAATGGTTGCACTTTATTTTACAGTATGTGTATTTGTGTGTATTTACAGTGTACTTGCCTAAGTTGGTAATATAAGGTAACTACATGGGTTAAGATTAGGTTCAGGGTTAATAGTTAATACCCAGTTAGAGAATTACTATAATAAGTACATAACATGTACGTGAGGAACAGGACAGTAAAATAAAGTGCTACTGCTTAACTGCTATGATTTCCAATTATATACTCTAGTTAAAGTTACTATGATATACTACTACTGCTAAAAATCCTATAAATGTATATGCCATTCAAATAGTATGAGAATTTTATTTATTAATTATTAATGATTTAATATTAATTACTATTATTATTATTTTCCATGAAAGTGGTAGCTAATGCCAAGTAACCAGTGTAATCTGTTACCTTGATCATTTTGGAAAAGAAAAAAAAAAGGAAACCAAAGTCCTAATACTGACATTCATGTTAGTGGTGGCAATGCCTCCATGCTATGATGTTAGATTGACTGGGGAGGAAACTATGCTCTGTCCTGCACAAAACTAAATGCAACTTGACACAAAGTGTTTTCTCACAACGTCTGGCTAACTAAGATTTGACATGAGCAAATAAATTTAGCATAATTACCCATGATAAGTCTGACAGTCCACGATCGGACTCGGAACTGAGGCGCTATTCTTCCTCCTTTTCCGGGTTATCTCGGTTAACCCCTCCTTGAAGCAGATGAGCCAATTGCAAATGGCATTTTCTCTGCACCCGTGATCACATGCATCCAATCGCGAGGCAAACATGAATCGCATCGCGCTATGCATGTGGGAGAGGTGTTGCTTCACTCAAGTCTTCATGCTTTGGCGTCTGACAATGAACCGCCCAATCAAAATCGATAGCGTTGTTCTACAACATGTTTTAACCAATCGCTATCAAGCAGGGGCGGGCTCTGAGCAGCATGTACTACGAGAAGGATAAAGGGAGAAAAGAAGTGAAACGTTCATATAAATGAGCATTCAGACGCCATAGTAACACGGTTTACTTATACATTACTTAAATGTAAAGCATTTGCTTTAATTCTACATTTTGATATAAATAACGTGTGTGGTGCGTGCATGCGTGCGTTTGTGTATATTTAGTTATAATGAGTGATTATTTCCCCCAGTGATGGCGTAATGGCAAGCAACAGTGGCATATTTTCTTAGTCACATCCAGCATTTTTTTTTAAATCAGTTACATTTTCAGTTAGATTATATAACATTGTACTTACATTTCAGACAGCTAAAGGGATTGTTCACCCCAAAATACATCCTTATGTTATTGCTATTCCCAACCTGCATTATTTTTATGGAACACAGATGTTATGCACTGACAGCCCTTAGTCACCCTTTACATTCATAGTTTCTTTTTGAGCGTTTCTTTTTAATATTTCTATTTGTATTTCACAGAAAAAAGAAAGTCAGACCAGTTCGGAACAACGTGACGGTGAGTAGATGATGACAGACTTTCACTTTTAGGTGAACTATCCCTTAAATAGAGTTTTTTCAATCCCTATTTTGTATAATGTCCTTCCTTGTTAACAAGGTTTTACAAGAGAGGAACCTGAACTACAATAGTCTGGCACACATAAAGACCAGACGTTTTAGAGATGTATGGAATCTGTTCATCTAGAAGTGTATAAATGTTTTTTTTATTTTTATTTTTTTACACAAGATTGTTGACGTTTGTGTATAGGACAGTATTCACACTCTCATATGGCCGTTTCAAAGTCCTCAAGGTTTAGGTTTTATGAAGATGATAATTTGAAATCTCTCGTGGATTCTTCACCATTTTTGGATTCACATATTGTGTTTATTGTTGAAAGAATGTTAAAGAGTTCGAATTCAACAATTCATCACTGCGCGCATGTTATACTCAAATGTAAGGACAGCTGGCCTTTTCCCAGAAGAGACATATTAAGTTCACATTAAGATTACTAATAATTTTTGCAATAATAGGGACATCATGATCTGTAACTCTCTAGGTGAACATTTCCATTACCTTCCTCAATATGCACTAACTGCTATTTAGTATGTGCACCGCTAATAGATATTTTAATAATTCATCAGTTTGTATTGTAAATTATTCACCTCCCTGTATGGTCATTGGTGCCATTGAACCTAACCAGACAGAAGTAAGATTGATAATTTAGGTTAAACGTAGCTGGGTTATAAGTCGTCATGCAACAAATAACATGTATTAGGCTAATATTTAGACTAAAGTCAATATTAGCTGTTATCACTGCAAATGACCTCTAAAATGCAGAGAACCGTACACGCTACTTAGTTTACAGAGGAGTTCATTAGCTAGACCACACAATATTGATGCTGGGGTAGCATATGAGCTCCATTTCTATTCGTCTATGTTTTCAAGAGTCAGCAGAATTAGATTGAAGACTGCATTTCTACCGTCCCAGAGGCATATTATGCTGTTGTCCCTTGACTGCAGTAACCATTGTTCTAATGTACATAATTGGCAATTGAATAGATTCAGAGCATTAAAAGCTGATTATTTGCCTCTTGCAATGTAAAGAATACTTCGAACCTGGTAATATGAGCTCCAAATGGGCTGATTGAATGGTTGCAATATATAACCAGATTTATTAACCCATTTCGTAGGTTTGTAATTGTTTTAAAGTAATGGCCTTTTCAAAGTATGACTGCTTATTGCTATCACTTTATGCAGAGACATGATTAAAAGGAATGTTCCAAACAGTTGTAGTTTGAAACGCACATAGTGTGGCTTTTTTTTTGGTTTCAGATACAGTATATCCAGAGGTGTAAAGAGTACCTAAAAACCATACTTGAGTAAAAGTACAGATACCTTACAGTGAAAATTACTCCACTACACGTTACAAGTCACCAATTCCAAAAACAACTTGAGTAAAAGTCTTATGCCGAGTTCACACTGCACGATTTTCAAACTCGTCGGATCACCGTTGTTTTCACACTGCGTGACTATCTGGGGTAGCATTCAGTTGCTGCTGTGTTCACATTGCACGATGGATCGGCGACAGGGGGTTTCACACTGCATGACTTCACAATAGGAAGAATCGCCGACAGCTCTGTCTGGTCCGCAAACTACATTTCACAACAAAACACACGCGAGAAGTGATAAGGAAATAACGCGAGATAAGTATTTTACTTATACTAAATATAGGCTCAAAAAGTGCACTAGTCAAAGAGACATGCTAGTTAAAAAAACTGTAACGTTGTGGAGAAGCTGGGGAAAATGGCAGAGGCAAGGTTCTATGTGCTGGTATTTAATGGAAAAACTAGAACTAACAATAAGTCAAAAGCCAAAAACCAAAGGGAACAAGGAACAGAATGACTGGCAAACAGACAACCATTACATTTGACCACTCACAAGGAACTAAAGAAAAACTAGGGCTATATATACACACGGGGGCTAACAAGTTTAAAGCCCCGTTCACACCAAGAACGATAACTATAAAGATAACGATATTAGCGTCCA
>NW_015552531.1:2271026-2279957 GCF_001515605.1 Sinocyclocheilus anshuiensis
TGAAAATGATTCCAACGATATCGTTTCTCTGTGCCTTTATCGTCATAGCTGTGGTGTGGACTCTTCTGTTCTTTAATACTGAGAACAATTTTTAGAACTATATCTTTATTGTTATCTTTATAGTTACCGTCCTTGGTGTGAACAGGCCTTAACAAGATAAGACACATCTGAGGAGACTAATCAAGGGGAACCAATGAACAAACGGACTACAAACTGACTACAAATACCACGGGAGACAGGAAGTGACATAAAAGTCCAGGGCAAGGCACAGAGATCATGAAACAAAAACAAGAAAGAGTAAAGTATCCGAAAAGATACTCAAGTACAGTAACTAATCACATTTACTCCAATACTTTACACCTCTGAGTATATCCACATGAGCTCTTGTAATTACTTGAACTTATAGCCATGTTGTTGTGTTTTATCAGCATGCAACATAAGCCTAATCAACCCCAGCAACCTTGTGGTAAGCTTAGCTTATGGCCAAAAGGTCTCCAACCTGGAGCAGATGTTCCAAAGCTTATATCAAAGCTCAAGCTAAAGTGTTCGTTTAGACAGATTGGATTTGCAGAGGTGGGGAGGGGTTGGAGATGTTGGCTTCTCAAAATTACAAAACAAACAAACAAACAAAAAAACAATATCCTTCAAAAAAGTCTCTTCAGTATAATGGGTAAATAAAATAATGTTAAGTCAAATTAAAAAGCCGAAGCCTTCTTGCACCAGTGTGGAGGGGTTGGAGATGTTGCCTTTGTGATTTCGGCAGGATTTGGACCATCAGCGGACATGCCTGGAGGAGGAAAGTAGCTGTCTGCGAGCCAAGATCCAGGAGCTGAAAACTGACATTAGACCCCTCACATAAGTGATCCATCGCACTCAACACATGCTCGGCCTGGATGTGAGTCACATGCCTATATTCCCTTGCCTCGTTCTCTCGTTCACTCACTCGCTCTCTATTTTCTCCCTCACCCCAAAGTCATGGGACGGTCCCTCATTCATTTTTCAAAACTCATTTTCCAGCCCTTGAGCTCAGGATTTTTTAATTCTGGCTTCACCTTGACTGGTGGCCTTTGGGCATGAGGGATCAACGGAGCCGGGCTTTGATCCAGCACGCCAGCATGGGACTCATTTCCAGCTCTGCCACACTGATGCGACTCAGTGGGTTCGACTTGACCTCGTGGCTCCTCTGGGCCCCTCCGGCCGCAGTCGACGAGACCCGGCTCCCTCCTCCTCTCCATCCTAAACACCTCCAATACCTCGTTCTAATCAAACCGCTCTGCTCTCCACAGCCCTTCCTTTGATCTGCATAATATGCCTCCTCCTCCTCTTCATCTCCCTTCTCCATTTATCACATCATGTGTGAATGCAGAACATCAGTGAAATGTTGTAGAAGGTTAGTATAAATGTTCACTTACAGCAGGTCTAGTGAGTGAAAATGGATTGAAAGTCTGTCCTGATTGCAGACACCAGGAAAAACAAAATGCAAATTGCAAAATGCAACTATCCAGATGCTTGTAGATATTTAGCATATTAAAGTTGTTTTATATTTATATTTTATTTTTAACAGGCAGACAAAACATTGTTTTATTGCTTTTTAATGTTGTGCGTCCAATAGTACTTTACAGACAGCTTGCAGTTCTTGGTAATGTTAATACAATATAAAAAAAATTAATTATGATATAATCATAATGTAATTCATTCATTCATTTAATAATAATAATAATTTAGATAAATTATTATTAATAGCAAAATTCAATATAATTTCATTTATTTAATTTATTATTTAATATTATTTAAATTTAACAAATTAATACATTTTTATTCATTAATTTATTGTATTATTATTATTATTATTTAAATATAAGTGTACTTTTATCATTTAAATTTATTTAAATTATATTATTTATTTTTAATTTCTTTATATTATATAATGTTATTCATTTATTTAATTTATTATTTATTTTTATTTAAATTTAACTTTTTTAATTTATTTTCATTATTTCATTATTTTTTTATTAATATATAAATTGAAAGTCATTTTAAAATGTAATTTAATATTTTTGTTTATTTACTGCACATTTAATTAATACATTTTAATGTATTTATTTTAATTTATATTTATTTAATGTGTGATTTATTATTATTAATTTAAATGTATTTAAAGTATATTATTCAATTTATTTAAATGTATATATTTTTTTATTTATATTCATTTATATGTATTCAATTGATTATTTAAATTAATTTAAATTTTATAATTATTTAATTTGAATTTTTTATTTCATAATTTTTGTGTTTGATCTTTTGTGTTTTGATGTTCAATGCTAATTAGACATGCTAAATTCTGCTACCTGACGCAAAAAAACTTGAGAACTGCCGATCTAAAATGCCTCTGCAGTATTGGGTTTGTTCTTGACAGGTTTGCAATAGTCTCCTGTGTACAACGTGCACATGCCAAGATCCTGCTGCTGTACCTTTAGCCGTGACAAGTTGGCCTCTGCGCCAGCTGTACCTGTGGGGCGTCATCGGTCGTAACTAGAGTCGGTGTGCCCGCTTCAGCGCAACCCCATTGTGGTTTTAGAGGATAATAACACTGCTTCCTTTTGTCAGTGTGTTTTGCTGGATGATAAAACAGGGGAGGATGGACCGGCAGAGGAGCTCAGGCTGGAAGAGGTGAGTTTGTGAAATCACAGCACAGAAGAAGTGCAGTTGCCTGGTGTGTGCACTAATTGAAGCTCCTCCAGGCAACAGCTGCAGTAAACCTGAGCCCGTCGAGCAGCATCGGCAGAAGAAATGACTAGCTGCTCGGGGAAGGGTCTCCCAGGTCACTGTCGGAGGTTATGTTAATTCGGTTGTTAATGACTTCCTTTTGAGTGATAATTGATCAGCTTCATTATCATATTTGTCTGTAATGCTGCGTCACTGGGGTAAAGCTCTGCCTAATGAATGCTTCGTTTGATTTCTGAAATAATGAGCTAATTAGACTAATTAAAATCAATAGAGGTGCCAATACAAGGTTAGGCATCAGACGGCAGTCTCTATCTGTGCTCTGCCTGAGTCACCAGCTCAGTTTAAAGGAACCTAATGCTGATTTATTGGCTCTTGATGGTCATTAGTTAGAATAAATTGCTCTGAGGAGCCAAGACAGCATTATTCAAGTACAGGATACTAAGTGCATTGTAAGGTCAGCAATAAGGGCAAACCTACATATGTAGTTGAATGCCCTTGTAAACCTTTGTTAATATATCAGGTCAGAACGGCGTTGGACAGCATCACCTATCTTTGCACGCGCCCTCATGCTGGAGATTAGCTGCTCTAGTACAGACGCTACCTTGAATGAGATTCAAATAACGGCATATTATAAAGGTGTTCTTTGATTTTTATCGAGACCGCCATGTCGGCAATTATTAAAGACCTTCTTGAAGCAAGGTCACAAACAATATGTTGTGATTGCATCAGACTGAGCGACGGCTTATAGCTCTTTCATTAGTTATTTGTTTTGTTCTGTGATCGCCATGGGGTTTTACTTTTTTATTGGCTCTTGGAAGCCACATTTAGGGCAGATACATCTCCCTTCACCCTACCCCATATACGACAGTCTGAAAACCCTAATAAGAAGGTAGAGAATTATGTAAAATCCTGACTATTTCTGACAGAGGCAGGCCAAGCCAATGTATATTGGAAGGGCCACTGCTGACCTAAATTCATGCATTAATCTAAGATGTCAGTGGTTCAACCTTGATGGTCCATTTTCAGCCAGTCAGCCTGGTTATTTTTCTTTCCGTCATCGCTTTGGGCGTTGGTTTGGGATCTGACGCCTTTTCCTGCTCCTTTCTGCCCTTATTTCTGCTGTATTAATGTTCAAAATGGTCCTGAGAAGTAATTTGTGTGATGCGACATCCATGTTTTGCCCTGTTATATATCAGTACGGACTTACTAGGCTTGTGTTGTGCACTTTTTTTTTTCTCTGCAGGGTAGTTGACCATTACTTTAATAGTTTTTTTTCCCCACACAGGCTTTAATGATTGAGTAGTGTTTGTGCCAGCTTTTGCCATTCCTCTAACAAATTAGTTTACTGTGGTCATAACCTTCAAAAAGCTCATTACCATAAATTGCATGGCTTTTCATAAAGGCTGAGAGCTGCATTGACGAATCGCAAACAGGACCTTTCTCAGGACACTCAGTCCTGCTACTAAATTAGACCCACCGCTTCCCCCCAGTGTTTCTTAATCAGCTAATGTTTTTTATTCTCTTAATTTCAGCCTTTTCTGATTTATCTGAATAACTAAAACAGACAAATTTATATTTAGTTTTTTTTTGGTCGTGTCTAGGAAATGCGGTGCATATGTTGCTTGTTCAGGAAATGACATCTGTGGCATGCTGCCTTTGTAAATCCATTTGATTTTTACTGTCCTTTTGTGCTTAAGTGTGAAAAGACTGTTGCGTGTCTTTTAGTTTATTCACGGTTAAAAGAAGACCTTGGTTGTAATTAAGATGCTTTTCATTATTTGTAGTATTCACGAAAAGAGCGCAGATCTTTTGCATTAAGTTATCTTTGGTTGTTATTGATACGACTTATGAGAATAATAGTATTTGCTGTTTGGAGCTGTAAAGATGTTAATTCTAAAAAAAGAGTCAAAGGTAAATTAATTATAGCAATCGATCTCCAAATATCATTGCTTTGACTGCATTTATTGTATTGCTGTCTGGAAGAACAATGACAGGAAGAACAATAATGCCAAATAAAAAAGGCTTGATAAGCACCTTCTTAGTAAGATCGCACAGTTAAACGTAATTAAACAAGAATGCTTGTGAAAAGCAGCTTCGGCTTTTCAGAGCAACCGATATAGCTGCGATTCCTCCTGGGGCTCAAAGAGAGAGGCTGTATGGAATTTAATTTCAGTTGTTGTCTCTTCACGGTGGCCAGTAAGAGTCATAGCACATAATGGGAGGCACTTGAGCTTTCTGATCACCTTTCCGTTTAGTCTTTTAAGCAAGTGCTCCATGCCTCGCTCCTCCAGCATGCTTTTATTGTTTCTCTCTCGCAGTTTAATTCCCCTCAATGCATGCTGGCGAGGACGCCCCATCCTGTTTTACTCAACAATAATATCAAGCGTACACCTTCAACGAGCGAGCTGTCCCGCGGCTCAGTCTCTCTGCTTAATTAGCCTCAAATGCAGCCACACACACATTTGGTAATGCAAAAAATATGACACACACACACACACACACACACACACACACACACAGGTTTGTTACAGCTCACCTAATTTTCCCCTCAGTTTCCATTTTGTTGTTAGCATTAATCTACTTAGAATTGCAAGGTGCACTGAGCAAAGCTAGTTTCACCTTAATCTTGTTCCCTTATGAAACTGAATAGTGGAGAAATTCTTAACATGGTTGTTTGCAGAGGTAAATTTGTTGCTCGTGCAGCAATACTGCATAATTGGTAATACCTTTTTTGACCTAAAAAGTCAAGCATTAGAGCAAAATAATAGCAAAGAGTTTCATCTCTGGATCATGCATAAAATATTACCCTGCTTTTAATGGTTGTATCTTGACCCTTGTCTCTGAGTATTGTGCCCCCAAAAAACAAGTGTGTCAATGTTTGCTCCTCTAATGCATTTGATGGTAAGAGTGGCCAAGTTATCTGGAAGGCATTGAAAGGTGACAGCTTGTGTGGATGTACTTTTAAATGAAATGAAAGAGTAGTTCACCCAAAAATGTAATTTTGTTATCATTAACTTCATGTTGTTCCAAACCGGTATGATTTTCTTCCATAAAATGTAAATTTTTAAAGAAAATCCTTGTCACTCTGAGCCAGTCAAGCTCTTGTTTAAAATGACAAAATGGTCAATTTGGATTGTTTGTTACTTTCCAAATATTTGGAAGCTATATAATAGCGTGAGAATCAAACCAAAATGTAAAATTTTATTCATTCATAATCTTCTCTGAAGTCAGTAAGTTGAACTCGAGAACTTGATCAGTCTGATTTCATTCAGTCTGGTTTTGTGGATTGGATTACATTAATTCATTGTGAAGATCCAACTGAAAAGAATGATTCATTTGTGAATCTGATGTCAGTACGTCTCTCAATAAAATTCTAGAAAATGTAGGGTGTTTTGTCTCACAAAACTGTCATATTACTTCAGAAGAATTTAAATACAGATGATTTGTTAATATGAGTTGTACTGTAAGCACCACATGTGATACATTTTTGGTGTGTGTGTGTTTTTTTTCCCCGAAGCCCTATTCAGTTTCATTAAATGGAAAAAGTGTGGCGAGGAAATTCTTCCAAAAATCACCTTGACGTTGTAGTAGATGGT
Source organism: Sinocyclocheilus anshuiensis (assembly GCF_001515605.1). NCBI lineage: Eukaryota > Metazoa > Chordata > Actinopteri > Cypriniformes > Cyprinidae > Sinocyclocheilus > Sinocyclocheilus anshuiensis. Next base: position 2,277,350 of record NW_015552531.1, read on the forward strand.
AAAAGGAAATTCAAATTCAGGTTTGGAACGGCATGAAGGTGAGTAAATGATAACAGAATCTTCATTTTTGGATGAACTATTCCTTTGTTTTGTGAATTTGATCAGTTGATTCATTGGGAAGATCCGGCTAAAATACATGATTAATTTGTGAGTCACTACATCTGTCATGTAATGTTAGGTAAGGATGTTTTTCCACAAAAACTGTCATATTACTTTGAAATACAGAGCACAAGTTGTATGAACCACTTTTGTGATACATTAATGTGTGAGAGAGAGAGAAACCCTATTCACTTTCATTACATGGAAAAGTGTGAAATTACTCCAAAAAGGTTGTGTTAGATGGTAAAAAGAAATTCATACAGATTTGAAACGAGGGTGAGTAAATGACAGAATTTGCAGGTCTGCTGGTGTTGGAGCAAAAGCTAAAACGGGCCAGTGAGGGAAAGAGCCATGTGGTTTGGGGACTTGACCTGTGAGTAATTAACATCAGCATTGATTTCCTTTTCCCAAGAATGACGCCTGTCACTGCACCCTTCACCCGCACACACAAATACACACCACTATATTTCACCTACATGGCCAATGTCAAACCCCAGCTTTCCAAAACAACACCAAGCATGGTGTGGAGAGACTAATTAGATGTAGTGTTTGTCTGCCATGTTAGGCTGGTGCTTTTGTACTGTCACTCACGTCTGGAAGTGAATTAGCCCCTTTGCACAGAAATTTGCTAGAAATTTGAGTCTTAAGAAATCTTTGAAAATTTCTTTACCTTATTATGTCTTAATTTTGATGTGTATTCTGCCTATTTGTTAGTTATGTGTTTTTAGTTGGAGTGAGCGGTTCTGGGCGGTATGACTATATACCATATGCCACCATTTGAGATAATCAACCATTTATACCAGACTTATCATTATTTATTTATTTATTTATTTTATTCAATGAATAATCTTATGTTTTGTTTTCCAAAAATTCAATTTCCCAAAAAAAAAAAGAAAAAAAAAAAAGAAATAAAATAACCATTGATATAAAATTATTCTATGCAGTAAATACACCATAAAAAAGGTTTTGATCATAGCACGCAGCTGTACTATACAGTATTTGCTGTAAAAGGATTGATTGGATTTGCTCTGAACTGATGGGATTTGTTCCTAGGGTTTTATTTTCTTCTTTCCTGTTAAAGTGGAGAGTATGCTGTGTAAATGTTGGGCGAGCGGCCGAAATCAAAGAGCTATTCTTTGCCAAATCACAAATCAAAGACTGACATATACTCTAGATTTAGAGAAAGAGACACAGATTTGGACGTCTGCATCAAAAGGCATCATTCAGAGCCGCCCTGTGTCTTCATGGCAGCAGTTACGTCAATGTTTTGATCAAAATCCCATGGAGGAAAATGTTGTATAATCAAATATTATTATCCTAATTACATTTCATAAAATATTTCTTTTTATCTTGCAGTTTCAATTTGGAGAACAGTAATTTAAGTCTGATGATCACAGTTTGTCTGTGGGGTTATGACTGTTGGATTTGTTATTTGTGGAAGACTATAATTGTTATAGGAGCATGAAACTTTGTTTCGTCACAGGGTCAGCATTTGGACAGCATCTCTGTAGATTGTTTGCTCCTGAATGTTCATTACCCACCTGTTAGTAATTCCTTTGCTTTGTGTCTGTTTAATTTGGCTTTGTTAAATTATTGCCAAATTATTAAATTCATGTTGCATTGCATATGTAATTTTCCACATGAAAATATCTTTTGACAAAGCAGATTATTGCTTTTACAGTTTTATTTTAGTATAATTTATATACTATTTTTTGTTAATGTTTTAAATGAGATTTAAAAAAAAATTCTAATTATTTCAGTTTTTTTTTGTTCTGATTTTTATTTGTTGGAAAATGTGTTTTTTTGTGGTTTTAGTTAATGATAATGCTCTCTTATGCCCACCTAGACTCCACTTATTTGACCAAAAACACAACAAAAACAGGATTTAAAAAAATAGTATTACAATATAAAATAACTGTTTTCGGTTTCAGTATATTTTAATATGTAATTTATTCCTGTGATGCAAAGCTGAATTGTCAGCAGTCATTACTCCAGTCTCTTAAGAGTCACATGATCCGTCAGAAATCATTCTGATTTGGTGCACAGAAATTATTACCATTTCGGTAACACTACAGATTAGGGAACACATATTCACTATTACTTAAAGTTTTTCCTCAAACTTATAATTTGTTGTTTATTGTTAGTAAGTAAGGTAGTTGTAGTAGCTATGTTTAGGGATCTAGACTAGAATATGGTCATGCAGAATAATCTTACAATCCCCAAACTTTTGAATGTTAGTGTACATTTTAGTGACATTCTCATTTTTACAGCTTTTAAAATTGACTTTGTGTTAGCTTTTTGTTGCTATGATTTTTAAGAAAAGTTTCCATAACTTTTTACAAGTAAAGTATTTCTTTGGGAGGCGACACAGCACTCCTCACCTGAGGCGTGGGAAGGCTCATGGGTAAACAAGTGATTTCAGGCAGGAAGGTGTCGCAGGGGCTGAACGGGCAGCTGCTTTCTGTGTAGTTATTCACTCACAGCTGGCTCTGGAAGAAGACATTATATA
>NW_015552531.1:2279972-2301621 GCF_001515605.1 Sinocyclocheilus anshuiensis
ATATATATATATATATATTTTTATTTTTATTTTTTTTTAAATGAATGTAACGTATATAAAAATTATATTTTATAGATTTATTTATATAAATGTTTTATATAATTTTTTCAGGTGGCAATCAGAAGCAGGTTTTAATGCATATTCATCTGGGTTCATCATGCATTCATCATGCATATTGGTCTGAGACATTTTTAATGGATTTCTGGCCGATGTTGTTCATGTTTTGATCTTATGGCTGTAAAGTGCTATCACTCTTAGGGAGTGGAACAACCCCTCCTTACGCCACCCTCCTCCTTCAGAACCCCCCGTCAGACCTCCCCAGCTGGAGGGTTTTGACATCTGCTGGTTTGGGATACGAGAGAGCAGCTGTCAGCAGCAGGGAAGCCTCTTTCAGCGTCAGTTGGCGGGATGGCTGGGTGCCAGCTTGTGCCATCTGTGCGTCTGACATTTCGTTCTAATTAACAGAAGGGTTAATTGTTCTGGCAGGCTCAAATGCAGTGTCTAACATTACCCAGGGGAGATGTCTACAAGTGACAGAGTGGGAAGGTGCCGGGGAAAAGCTTGCTTAACGCCGCCCGCTACCACCGTCACACTCCGGTTAACAGTCGGCGATTGGTTACCCGAGCCAGGCATAGGCAATTGGGCCAAGGTGTTTTTCCCCCCCTGTTTCTGATGAATTATGCCATGCCTCTGTAATGATGTAGAAAGAATTGAGTTTAGAGAGGCAAAGACCACTGCCTAGGGGCAATTGGGAGGGAACAATTTGCATGTTATTACTGCATATTCATAACTAATTGTGTTAGACTTTGCTAATAGAGCAGAATGACGGATTAAAAAATTTAAAAGCTGTTTTTACAGCCAACAAAACACGCCGCCATTTCTCTCGCTGGTCTACAACACTGGGCACTGAATGATCATTAAGATTCTGAGCTGCTAAATATAGCAGGTTGTTTCATTTGTCAGCCTGACATGATGTAATCTGTTTAGCGCTCTAATTTTATTTTAGTACGTGGAAGCCATATTTTTTACTCCACTTACCATGGCACATTATAACACATTAATGTTTGGAAATTGTGTTTCAACATGAAACTACGGCATATTAAACTTTAACATATAAGTGCTGCATGTTAATTGCAATACTGTTGTTCGGTATCTGTGACGATTCTTGCAGATGAAAAACAAAATAGTTAAAAACCCCGAATAATAACACGTCTGGAAGTCAGAATACCGCTAGTTGATCTCAGAGTAGCATCGCAGTCTTTTGTTCGTCTAGTGCAATTTTGAGCATTCTGTTTGACGTGTTTTTGATGCGATAAATGTGAGCATATGCATGTCATGATGAATGATTAATTGCATATCATTTTGGTATCAGAGGCGGCATGAACGCTGATGAACTGACACGTTAAGGGGCTGCGTTCACCGGGCTCGAACGCACATGTACGCTAGCATGCACAGGCGCCACTGCGCACACACGCGGCTTTAGTGAAGGGCTAAATGGATGCCCTCTGGGTTTTGGAGTCTGAGAGTGGCAATTTGCACGCCTCCCTTGGCCCCTGTGCATTGACTGGCTGTCAGGGGTGTGCACGGAGAGGAATCTGGGCCCCAAAGAAAAGAGACAGGAGCCTTTTACCCAGCATGGGAGAGCATGGAACAATCCGCCAGTAGAACAGGCTGTTTTTTGAAAATGTCTTGGAGAGGAAATGGGACTCAAATTGACTGCAGTTAGTTACCTTTCAAAAGCCTCTCGTCTATTCACAGTGCTTTCATTTTCATCTCGCACTTCACAAGTTTTTCCATGAATGTCAGATGACTGATATTTGGCAACTGGCACTGGATAAAATGCTCAAATGTGTGATGTAATTGCGAGTAATTGAAAAAATTCAAGCCTGAACTGATATTGGTTACAAAATTGGACATGTTCTTGCCATAAGTCCACTGTGAATCACTTTCTAGTTGTTATACAGTGGACATCAAATTTAAAATATGGCTATTTTGCATTTTTAATATGCAATAATTTACTCAACCCTCATGTTACTCCAAACCTGTATGACTTTTTCTGTGAAACACAAAATAAGATATTTTGTAGAATGTTTCAATTGGTTTGGTCCATATAATGAATGTCTTTAACTTTAATTGTATGGACAAAAAAAGAAGATATTTTTCAAAATATCTTTTTATTTTATTTTTTTTGCACTGAAGAAAGACAATCATAGTTTTGTAACATGCCTGAATTTTACTTTTGGGGTTACAGTAACTAGTTCTATTTACTATTTTGGGGTGTATATATCCATGTATTTCCTGTCTATACTTAATTAACACAAAAGAAGATATTTTGAAGAATGTTTAACTTTTTGTCCATACGCTCTAAGAAAAGTCAATAGTAAGGAATTTTGTGTTTTGATTTTTCACCATATTTTTAATTATACATTGCGTTGTGTTGTGTTTTAAGTTTAAAGGAAATGTTCTGATAATGTCCAGGCAGAAAGTTAATTTAACTAATCCCACTGGAGGCGAGTTGTAGATGAACCCAAGTGGAGCTTTATTCCATTTAACAAGAGCAAAACAAACAAAACAAAACTAAACCATAACTTGACAAGACTTGAAACCATGACACTCACCATCAGCAGTATAGGAAATAACATCAATACACAACAAATTAACATGGCAACCAAAAGTGCTTAAATACTTAAGGTGCGTTCGACTTCATGCCGCACCGCGCAAACCGATCGGCGGCTGACTTGAAGCAGTGCATGCCGGTTAGAAATTTTGTCCGACTTGAACCGGCGCCGACTCTACGTCACTGTCACGTGTGGCATCAAAGTACCGCGATAGCGTTTCGAGAGCAGTGTTGCCAACTTAGCAATTTTGTTGCTAAATTTAGCAACTTTTCAGACTACTTAACATATATAAAATATATATATGTTTTTCCTGAGATTTGACACACTGTCCGGCTTGACGGCTCCGTTTTCAACTCCGCCCTCGACTGCAAGCGGCTACTCTCGTTGACTGCCGTCTGTAGCGGTGCTTCAAGTCGAACGCACCTTTAGACAAGAGGAACACATGACAAAACCAACCAATGAGAACATGACACATGCAACCAAATAACCAATCAGAACATAACACACGGACAAGGGTAGCACGTGACTTGATCTCATGAGGGGCAAGGAAACACATGACAAACAGGAACCATGACAGAGAATAACAAAATAAAAGACATGAAAACATAAATGTGAACAAAACCCAAAACAGATGTGATATATATTCCCCCCTCTAAGTGTGACACTTGATGCCCTAGTGAAACATCCACCTCAAAAACAAACAAAAAGGTCCAGGAGGGTGGAGGACTGGGGGCGGGATGGAAGGCCAGGTCCGTGAAGAGGAACTGGAACAGGATCCTGGAGCAATGGCGGGCCTGGACCATGAAGCAGAGGTGGACCTGGACTGTGAAGCAGTGGTGGACCTGGGCCATGGAGCAACGGCAGGTCTAGCTAGACCTTGGAGCAGAGGTTCATGGTGCAGTGGTGGACCTGCATCGTGGAATCGTAGTGGACCTGGACCATGGAGCAGCAACAAGCCTGGTCTATGGAGCAGTGGAGGACCTGGACCGTGGAGCAATGGCAGGCCTGGAAGCCAGGCTGGAGCCGAAGACCACCAGGGTGGAGCAGGCAGAGCTGAAGACCACCAGGGCGGAGTAGGCGGGACTGAGGATCCCCACAGTGGAGCAGATAACCACCAGGGTGGAGCCTGTGGAGCAGACAACCAGAGCAGAGCAGGTGACCAAGGTGAAGCCTGAGGAGCAGAAGGCCTCTTTGGCCGTGGCTGGACAGGCAGAAAGTTCAGGGACAGCCTCCATGGCTCCATGGCACAGCGATGGCCTCTTTAGCCGTGACAGGACTGGCAGAGGGTTTATGTGTGACCACTGTGGTCAAAACAGGACCGGCAGGAAACTCACAGGTTGGTGCCAACACAGGACTGAGCTCTAGGGCTTGAGCAGGCTCTGGAGCGGATTCATAGACTGGAGAGCAGTGTGCAGCCCATACACATCATGGGCAGTACAAGCTGATGGAGGGAGGACCCCCAGGCTGGACAGCACTGAGGCCATGGGGTTTGAGAGCGTTGAGGCCACCGGGATGCCAGCCGCTCACACTGACACCTTTATTTATTTATATAACACTTTATTCAATACAGATTGTGTCAAAGCATCATTGGTGGATCCATAACACTGGCTATTAGTCTTATCTGTCTTAGCCCAAGCTACGCATCCACAGGAGCTTGTGTCCTATAGTCCCCCACCCCCCAAAAAAAATCCTTAAGGGAAACTAGCATGGCGGCTGTGGCGTAACGAGGCTCTGACGTGGCGGCCATGACATCATGGGGCTCTGGTGTGGTGTAGCCATCTTGGCTGATGACTCAGGCGTGACGGGCATGGCGTGAGCAGGCTCTGGCTTGGCAGGCATGGCGTGAGCAGGCTGGGTTAGGGTTAGGTTTGTTTGTTTGATTAACTGCTGGGTTCATTTTTTTAGGTTGTGTACTGCACAGATCGATCGAAATCTGACTTGAAGCAGTGTGTCATCGGACAAGGGTGTCACACGGACAAGGGTGACGCATGACATGATCACATGAGGAGCAAGGGAACACATGACAAACAGGAACCATGACAGAGAATAACAAAATAAGATTAGAAAATTTGGGTTAGAAATTTTGTCCGACTTGAGACAGCGCGGATGCCACATCACTGTAACATACAGCATCAAGTACCGCAAGAGCTCAGCCGGCGCAGCTTCTCCAGAGCGACTGCAGGAGCACTGATGACGACACAGCTGTTTTACGATTGGCCAAATTCACCACATGACAATGATGACGTGTGATTCCGGTTTATTCTAACATCTTCAATTCCAATACTGCTCACAAATCTGTGTTTTTAGAACAGTAAAAACTTTTTTCGATTGGTCTGCGCAGCGCTGCATGAAGTCGAACACACCTTTAGACAAGAGGAACACATGACAAAACCAACCAATGAGAACATGACACATGCAACCAATGAACCAATCAGAACTTAACACACGGACAAGGGTGACACATGACATGATCACATGAGGAGCAAGGGAACAAATGACAAACAGGAACCATGACAGAGAATAACAAAATAAAAGACATGAAAACCTTAATGTGAACAAAACCCAAAACAGACATGACAGTTATCGGTTCCATTTTTCTACTGAATTTTACAGTGTATAATGAATATTATCAACTTTTTTCTTTCTTTCAGAATCAGAATCAGAATCAGAATGAGCTTTATTGCCAGGTATGTTTACACATACGTGGAATTTGTTTTCGTGAGATAAGCTTCCATAGTGTAACAGAATGACAGTGACAGAACAAAAAACACAGATAATAAAAAATAGAACAAGTAAATAAGGAATAAAAATATATAAATCGACAATTGTATGTGCAGGTATATTACAATAGACAGTTTTGTATGTACAGGTACTGTATATTATGTGCAAATTTTAGGTGTAGACTGAGTATGAGTGTTAGATAAATAAGTGTATGAGTGTATAAATAGTGTGTGTAGAGCGGAGGTTCGCCAGATGGATGCTCGGTAACGGCGTTCTGAATCCGCGCTGCTTGAGCTTCACGAGCACGCCGGCTCGCTTCCCCCGTCTGCGTGTCCTGAAGCGCTTGATCAGCGCCACAGCTCCCCTGACTACAATGTCCAGCAAAACATCAGAATAGTCGAAAACCGGTGAAATATCGGGTGGTGTGTACTGCCGAATGTCCAGCAATTCGTCTCTGGTGAAACTGATTGCAGGGATATAACTAAAGACAGGACAAACTAACAAAAACATAAAAACAACTGCGGAGCACACCACGGAGGCAGCCATCATCGTCGGCGCCATCGTACTAGGTACATCGTACATAGTTTCTTTTTTGTATGGACAAAAAAAAAGTAAGTCAGTAAAAGAAAAGAAAGTCAAACAGTTGTGGAATAACATGAAGACAATTTTCATTTTAGGGTAACTCACCTTTAAGCGTATATCCATTATGTTAATATGAAGGAATTTTCTGTATTTGTTTTTCACAGGTGTTTTTCTTTATTTACGCATTGCATTGTGTTAAAGGGTTAAAGGAAATGTCCATAAACTTATCGGATAATGTCCTGGCAGAAAATTACCAGTACCTTTTAACAATTTTCTTTTCTTATAGTGTATAAAAAATGTCATTGACCTTGAAAGGGGACATTTTTCAAAATATCTAATTTCGTGTTTCTACAGAAAAAGAAAAAAAATTGGGGTTAACGGTTCCTTTAAGCATATCCATGTCCTCCCTGTTGATACTTTACTTCATTAACTCATCCTGAAAAGGAAGATCAGGTGACTGTTTTGAGACCTGCACTACTTTCCACTAATGCTTTGTGATTCCTTACTGTTTTTTTCTTTTCCTCAATCTTTCCATGATGTACAGCATGTCTCACATTCCCCCTCGGTTTCGCACCTGATTCCGCCGTCATTCTGCACATCAGTTTATCTCCATGTGCTTTTGATGACACGGGACAACATTCAGGGGAAAAGAAGCTGGCATGTGCCTCTGTGTTAGTTTTCTATAAAGCCACCATTTACATATCCAAATATAAGCACGGGACACATGAGTTTTTTGCAGTGGAAACATTAAGAAGCAATATTTATAAGATGTGGCTGGGATATCAGTCGAGAGGTGGTTGATAGCATGGCGCTTGACAGCTGTCGCTAGCAGCTTCGCAGAACTCATCAGGAAACCGGCACTGCCTGCCCGCTCTGTCAGAGAAGTTTAGAGTGTCGTGCTGAGCTGGAGAGGTTCAGGGAGCCGAGCTCAGTGTGAAGGAAGTGCACGACTCCTACAACCCTCCATCTCATGCTCTGTCACATCAAGAACCCTCTCTCCTGCCTGCTGGCCCCTCTGGATTGCCTGTCCAAAATCTGCCAAAACTCAGGCTCTGCCTCTCCTTTCCTTATCGCTGTTGATGAGTGTCACAGCGGTCAGGGCCTAACTGCTTCCTGTTGAGCTTTACATGTATTTGTGAATGTGGATGCAACTCCTGATTTATTGTTTTTGATAGTGTTTTGGACAGAGGCATCGGCATAGTTCCTTTCAATTAATTCAGTAATTTTTCAGATCTATCCGCCATGTTTAAATCATCAATGCAGCCACCAATAGCACCATTTATACACTGAAAAAAATGATAACATGTGAATGAGCTGATTTTACTCAAGTCAGAAATAGTATTTGACATCACCGAGTCAACCTAAATATGTTAATTTATACCAAGAAAATTATTTTTATGGGTTAAATCAGGTAGAAATAGCTCTTTAATGTAAACTTGCTACCACTTTGTATTGTGTATTAGCAATTTACAATACAATTCAATTCAAAATTCAACATTTGTTAATGCATTAGGAATCATACGTTTAATGCATTTATTAATTTTAACAGGTACTATACATTTTTAATATTTTAAGTTGTACAAATGAATATTAATATATTTTCAACAAACACGATATACAGTATTTAGAAATGAACATTAACCTAGAATAATAAATGCTGAAAAATGTGTGTTTATTGTTATTTTATAATATTTTATGACACACAATGTCTTAACTCATATTAAACTGAGCTTTATTGTAAATTGTTGTTATTTTCGGCGCACATGTTTTGGCACTAAAATAATTGGGCAAATCAGGAAATGATGCAGAACAGTCCAAAAAAAAAAAAAAAGATTTGCTGTAAAATAGTAAACTTTACAGCTCTGTAAAATCCTGGAAGTGTATTGTATCTGTGTCTGGATCCTTGTTATTTTAGTATCATTGATATACTATGATTGTGTATGTTAATATTTTGAATTTGAGTTTATTTTTATTATAATTTTTTGTTTTTTTGTAATTTTATTTTAGTGTATCAAGTTAAACTTGAGAAAAAAATGAGAATGACATGGCAACCAGCTGAAATAAAAGTTGAAGGTTGAAGGTTTATTAAAAATAAAATAAAATCAAGTATAATAAGCAGCGGCGCATTAATGCATGGGCTTCAAGGGGCTGAAGCCCAGGGGCCTACACTGGAAAGGGGGCCCATTGGCTTCAGGGAAATTATATTTTTTGAATAATTATTTATATGGGAGTTAGCCAACAGCGTTCTGTAAACAAACTCACAAACTAATTTTTAGCGACACCCTGGTTGTTTGTATAGTTTGTATAGTTGATATGTTCCATGTGTTCCGTCGATATACTGTAAGCGGAATGTACAATGCATTCGCTAGTAAATAACCGCAGCACGAGAGTATCTTTATTTCAACACTCAGATTAACAGAAACACAACACTGCTGTGTGAAAGGAACTGGATCGGACAACGTTCTGTAACATCATACAGTGAGAGTTCAGTAACTTGCTTGGATGTAATCTGTGTGTCATCTGTGTTCCATAAATAGTGCTGCTTCAAAGTCTCAATTTTAAATCTGGGGATGGAAAAATAGCAATTGTCCTATTGCTTAAATGTGATCATTAAACTTTATACGGCTGTCATTTAACAAATTAAACGTGAGCATGTCATGTTTCAAAATAAAAACGCAGTTAGCAATCACCAAATAACCCACATTTATGCCAACATGCCATTTTGTTTTGATCTACTGATGATGAATAATTAAAATTTTGTGATTTATGGTGTTTAAATCATACCTGTAAACTCACATTTCAGCCAGGAAAGTTTTGATGGCATTTTCCTTTCATATTATCTCCGTATAATGCCGGTAATAACGGTAGTGTTTACTTTATGTAACGGCTATATAATTCTGCTGTTCCACAAGCGCCACCTTGTGGCAAAAAGTGAATTTGCATATTCGCTTATATTCACATTTTACGCAGAACAGTGTTGTGAATGTTAACTGGCATATTAAGAAGACAAAAACGAAATTTGACAAATAATTGTTAGGAAGCTTTAAAAAAAAAAAGGTTTAAAGGAGTCGGGGGGCCTACTGTAATGCTGTGGCCCAGGGACCTTTGGTTATCTTAAGGCGCCCCTGATAATAAGCCTAATTTACATAGAAAGGAGACATTTTCATACTTAAAACAATGATTAAATTGAAATAAGCAAGATGCATATATCAGTGATAGCACCTGGTCAAACTAGATTGCAGGTGGTTAGTGAATAAGATGCAGGATTCACTAAACAGCTGTCCCACATAAGTTGCTTCATTGTGTACTAAAAATAATGTCTATAGAGACACAAGTCATATATGTTGTTTTCGTGGGGCATTTGTGCTCTGTGTGCGGTTCAACCCCAATTCCGCTGCACTCCAGGTGTGTGGTTGAACGCCCGCCCCCCGGTGAGTGACAGTGTGACAATAATGATGCAGTTAGGAGGGGAGTGAGACACACGGGCCACACAGAATTAACAGCATAAAGAATGCCCTACTCACTACATAGTAATTATAGAGCTCACCAGGGGGTTCTGAGGAGAAAAGAGAGAGAAAGAAAAGGGAAAAAACTATACAAACTATACAATGCAGATTGGGAGATTCATTAAGACTTTCTCATTAGAGCCCCATTACCTTTGAAACTCTAACAAAGCCACAGAGGTGCCATTAGGAGCAGAATAGTGTCTGGAGCAATTTTAGTCAGCTTTTCACAAGATCAACTAATGGCTCCTTGTAAATGTCTCACGCAAATTGCGGGCATCTTTTGAAAACATGCATGTTGTTTTTACAGCTCGAATGCACTGCTGCTAAGTATATTTTAAGTATAGTTGCTAATTTTGGTCATTTTGAGAGGAAAAAACGTGAATGTTAGATGTATATTTGTACAGCACATGTTTTCATTAATGAAATCTATGGTTGAAATTTGTACTGTTTAGGTCTTAAAGTGTTTAAGAATTGAAAGGCTTCAAGTTGCACTTAATATTCTCTGTGGCCTCTCGTTCACAGTCCAAAGCCAGAGGACCTATGAAGGCTCAGGTGGAAGATCTGAGGAAACAGCTCAAGGCCAAGAGCAGGATTATTCAAAGTCTGAAAGAGGAAATTAAGACTCCTTTGTTCCAGAGTGCACAAAAGAAGAATGAGGTACGGAGATGACAAAATCCCTTTTCCCCCGTCCTCTTTGATTGAGTAGAAACAACTTTTAGATGCCGTTGAATTTTAACAATATTGCGTGCTGATTGTGCTCTAAGCCTTACATGTGTTGTGTATTAGGTGGTGCTTTTGTTCTGCGACGAGGCAAATATTGTGAACCCTGAAGGCTCGAAATGGCATCTCGACTGAGACTTGCTTTTACTGCCTCCTACCCCTCCATATGAGGTGTCACCAAATTAAAACCACTGCTGTTTTATTGTCTGTGGGTTGTCTTTACAAATTGATGGTTGCGGTAAGCCCACATATAAACAGTGTGTTTTTCATCACATATGGCACAGCCTCCAATATCAAGCATGCGCACTTGAAATATACATTATACATTCTTACATGAAAAATTAGACTGATTAAAATGATATTCTTGGCTGTTGGCCAAGCAAAGGTTTCAAATGATGACCAGTTAGAATTTCTCTTAAATATAAAATATAAAATTCACAGTGTTTAAAGATGAAATTTTGTTAGTTACATACTTGTATCACAAGTGAACAAAAGTGTATTTTACATAATTTTGCTACTTTGAGTACTCTGAGTGGATGTTTGGCTAGTTCTTATGTGAAAAACAATTAAAAGGTGTGTGTGTGTGTGTGTGTGTATGTATGCACACACATACAATTTTTTATCTTTTTTTACTTTTTGAAATTTTTACTATATTCTCTATTGAGACACTTCAAACAAAACCTGCTCTCTTAGAAATATTTTTAAAATGGTAACTATTTTATATTTTCATTAGATATTCATGAAATTTTACAATTCTTATATCTTAAAATCCTTAATGACATCATTCTCCTGCAAGTAACATCACTCTAAAAAAAATTCCAACTTGTTGATATTTATTCACACGTTCAAATTTGTTACACTATTTATTGAAGTTATGGTATAATATTTTCTTCTGTTATTTTGACCTTTATTTTAATTGTCTTTTTGTACATATATTCCAAGTTTTGGCAATATTGTATTATTTACAGTCATGCAAATAAAGCAGTTTTGAATTTGATATTTAGATGGTGATATTTAGATTCTGGAAATGCAGAATATGATGCAGATCATCAGATGACACCATCACTAAAATGGGTACTAACTAAGCATGAGGATGCTGCAGGCAGGCAGGAGGAGGTGAGGGTTAATTTGTGTTCCTCCCAGAGGAACACAGCTGCTTAAACTCTGTCTGCCTTATTACCTCCCTCCTCTCCATCATTTTAAGTCTACTCAAATCCAGTAGTAGAGTTTGTTTCCTCACACAAGGTCCTTTGTAATCAAGCAAATGACAGACTCCATGATCTCACTCTATTCTGAGCATGAAGATGCACTGACTGATGTCTGCTGATTTGAATATTTCTTTTTGATGTGACGTGTGTGTGTGTGTGTGTGTGTGTGTGTGAGACTTGACAGGTGGTACGAGTAAGAAAGAACAGAAAGTGAAGTATTTGACCACTATAAGAGGGTCTGCAAGAGAAGGCACACACACTTTGGTAATAGGTGAGTGTGTAAAAGCAAATACAGCCATCATCCGTATAACCTTTAGCTGTATTACTGAGTGACATTAATTTGCCATACATCCAAAAAATGAGATTTTTAATGAGAAACTCACAGCAGGGTCACTGATTGGCTATGATCATAAGCAGTGAATAGAGCTCCTTATAATGCACTCGATTTTTATTCCCAGTACTTAAAAAAAAATCCCTTTTTTCAGACACAGAACCAGAAATTGAAATGGTGTTATACTCAATAAACCAGGATGATGAGAAGTGAATTAGCCTATCAGGACAATGATACTGTCAATTCGGCATGTGAAGGTGTTGTAAGTACTGTAGCTTTTACAGATGAATCTCAGTGCGGCTCAGCAGTTGTCTGCTAAGCAAGAAGAAAAGGTTTTATGATACAGCCGTCACCTGCAGGGATATATCAACTGGATATTAAGGAGCCTTTTTTCCCTTTAATTCAATTTCAGCCCAGCATCTCTGGCATATAATCTTTAATTGAGGATGGATTTATCACTGTTTCTCCAAAAGCATACAGATAAACAGTCTGATATGGGCTCTGGACAGTAATGAGGGCATCAGGAATGGGCATGGAGGGAATTATGGTTATGCAACTTCCTGTGACCTCATCAGTCAGGACGCATCTTCGAGTAACATGGACGTAGATGATGTGCTCTGAACAAACAGATCTAAATGAGTCTCACGTCTTTCTCTCGGCGTGATTTTGAATCGAGCAGCTTGGGGTAATGATTTTGATGTGGTTTTAGGAAATGGATTCACAGTGCTGTTGTGTTAGATAATGTTTTCAAAAAGTGTTATGAGACATGATTAAGCCAAAATGCAGAATGTCTCACCTTTTTATATTCCCCCTCATGCCTATTTGCTCATGTAGCAAATAAGCATTAGGGGGAAAGTGTTACAACATGTTCTATCTGCCATTTCATTTTATTTTGTGTTGTTATTTTTGGATGGAGTATTGGCTCACTTGTGTCCAAATTTGTAAGTGTTTATATATATATATATATATATATATACAAACCTATTTTGTTAAAGATTTATTTTAGGAGTTTTTGTGCCTTTTATTCAAATAGACCAGTTTTCATATATATTATATTAATTATATTATATTATATTATATATTAAAATAAATTATTAACAAATGTCTATTATATATTTTTAAAATTAAATTTTTTTTTAAATAAAATTAAAATGTTATATTTATAATTTTATATACTTAATAATAATAATAATAATAATAATAATAATCCATTTGGCTGAAAACGTGTCCCCTGAATTTAAATGGGCATTATGCTTTTACAGCCAACTATAAGTTTTTTATAAGCTCAAGCATTTGACAGGTTCAAAAGTTTAAAACAATGTTTTCATTCAGAAAAACAGTGAGTTACTCGCATACAGACATAATTCTTAAATGATTAAATTCTTACATTTGGTCGCTATACTGCAAATGATTTGTCCAACAGAATATGTGATTCGTGCCATGCTTGCCCTTTGATAGGAGACAGGTTTGTGTCTCTTAGCTTAGGGAGTGCTGATGGAGCCAAGCAGATTTGTTTCAGCTGTTAATACCAATCAGGTCAACACTTTGAATGGATGAGTTTTATTCCCAGAGTGTCCTTGAATGGCAGTAAAACTTTAAAAATGCATTAAAAACAAATTTGTGCGGCATGGGGTTCAAACCAATTGCATGGCTCGCTCTGCTACATTCCCTGGTGGTGTGTCTGCAAGAATTTCCATTTGCAGCATTTTTCGCTTTTTTGCTGAGGTGATTTTATTTGATTTTCTTGTTTGTTTATTTATTTACTTACAGGGTTAATTTTTTGCAGATGCTCTATATAGCGAACAATAAAAGAATAAGCCCTTTTACTGTATCCAGAACCGAGATCACATCTGATTACGCATTCATATTGCCGCCGAAGCGTGCAGATTACTCACAGAAGTACTGATTTTCAAGCAGTAGCAGTACTATCTGTCTGCATATTAATATGAAAGTCTTGTCTTTCTCCCCATGTTTAATTTCTTTATATCTTCATAATTGATTAATGTTCTTTTGTGAGGAAGGAATGAATAATTTATAAGCCCAATAGCCTCCAGCTAATGAGAAAATGCTTAATTTCACTGAATGTGTCTGTGTTTTAAGAGCCCCACTGCTATTGATACTTCAGACGAACACTCTAGCAACCTTCTGGAATAAGAAGCGAGCTGGCATGAGCTGGCAATGGGATAATTACGTCTAACTGGCATAATGGTAATGAAAGATTGAAGAGATCTTGTTGAGAGAAAGCACCTGATTGTTAGCATCTGTTTTACAGATTCGATGAATGCAGTTTTAATTGTGTCTACTCCCCGACAGCCTGGCTGGCGGACTCCCATTGAAATCGTGCCAGCTACAAAATGAAGCAAATTGAATGAACAGCACTTATCGTTAACAAGGAGTGGAATTAAATATGCAGATAGGTGCGATAATATCATTAACCTCATGGACTAGAGCCATGTGTTCGTATTCTCCTTGATTCTGCACGTGCTGATCAAAGGGGCTACGAGTGCTCGCTGGAAATGTGCCAACAAGATGTTTCGCGTTTGTCGCCGCATTAAAGTCTGCATGTTAATGAACTCGGGATTTCGCTAATGACTGTATTATGTGCTAAGCCTGATGTCTGCACTTCACCGCTGCGAATTATCAAAGCAAAAGCGCGACGTCAAATTCCAGATACATATTTTCCTGTCCAAGTGTCAAGCTGTCAGAACAAATATTTATCTGCTGAAACGCCGCACGTGTGCGTTTCTGCATCTGTTTGCCTGACACTGATGCTGAAGTGGAGAGGTGCATGCCGCCTCTGCTAATTACCTCATAATGTGGCATATTGTGATAAACTACCAGGCGTCGGAGGTGTTTACCCACCGAATCTTGACACCGTGCCAACTGGTGCTGACTGGCATCGCCACGTTCCCCTCCTCCACCTGCGCTACGCATGGGGACACAGCTGCCCTCTTAAGAGGCAGAGAAAAACCTCACTTGTGTTGGCTAAGGGCTCTAATGTGCACGGCAGGGAGAGCTAATTGTATTTGCATCTAAATGGGAGTTGTAATTCTTATCCAGTGCAGATGGAGGCCGGAGCGCTGTGTGTCTTTATAAGGGCAAGATTCTGTGACAAAGCCCCCTCTGCCTCCAGATTACAGTGGAACCATGACCATATTTATTCTATTAACTAGCAGCCGGCTTAGATTTCTATTTTTGCTCTTTCAAGCAAACTGGACCAGCTTTTTGTGCTTGTCGCAGCTTTAAGCACCCTGTCTCCGGCTTTTTGCTTTTAGCACACATTTAGACATGGACCTTTACTCTTTTTGTGTTTTTCTTGAAGCCATTACTGTTTTGACAGTGTCCTAGAACTGTTGAGTAAGGTGAATATGGTGAGGATGAACGGTCTGTGGTGCATGGATGAGGTTATTTAATATGGCTGAAGTGGCCTTTGTTTATGTATAGATTCAGGGTAAATGGCCTCTAATTGTGCGATTTATTTCCTTTAGTTTTGCCGAGTGATTGTTATTGCATCTGAGTATATGAAAGAGACAGTGTTCCCGGTGGTCAGAGAGCTCCACAGCAAAATGTGGAGCCGTTTTTGAAGCTAACCGCAGCTTTTGACATTTATTATGAATGTGGGATTGAGACAAGATGGCTTTGTTGCTTACAGAGGTGGAGAAAGCCCATTCCGTGTTCGTATAAGATGGAGGACGGCTTTCTGCTGTGGTCAACGCATCACGGTCCTCTATACGTTCCTGGCATGATACATGAAATCTGGTGTGAGAACCACAGGCATCTAGTTAAAGAGACAGTGGGATTGAGGGGAACCCAGACATAGATTTATGCTTAACAGGAACTCGTCGTGACTCGTGCCATATGTTTCATTTGCAGTGACACAGTAGGCAAAACACATGACATGTTTACCGCATTTACAAACACATTTGGAAATTGTTTTTATTTGTGAACAGTGTTTTTCTTTTGGCTTTTTGTGGATTTTTGACAAAGAAACAGTTTGTTTAAAAACATTACTAAACCAATTTTATTTTTTAACAATCTATTTCTATTAAATATTTTTGGAGAAATATTTAACCATTTTATTAATTTAGCAAACATAATTGATCATTTGTAGGACCTTTCTGGTTAGAATAAATTGCTCTGATGTCTTGGACGTTTTGATTTTATCTTATGAATGGGGATAATTCTATGTATTATATTGAATCAAGATTAATGAATATCTTCCACAATAATAAATGAGATCAATAAAAAAATACATGCTAAAACATCAGTTTGTTGTCATTAAAAATCAAGTAAATATAAAGCCAGCCAGAGTAGTTTTTTTACCCCTATATGGGTAAAGACACAGTAATACTAAATAAAAGGGAAATACAATAAGCAAATATTTGTAACAGCATTGTATTTTATGAGTAACATGTAAGTGTTTACTAATATAAAATAAGCACTATGTTTTGTTTTATCTAATCACTTTTGGTTTTTCCAACCCTCTTAAATATTTTATTTAAATCGGTTTTATTTAACTTATAATCTTGAGTGTTAGTGAGGGCATATACAAATTAATATCTATTGTGATTGGAGCAGTCAGTGTGTGCCTTTTTTCTTTAGTACAAATCTGTTCTCTTATTTCTAGAAAACAACTGCAGTAAAGTTATTTTAATTTCGTCCTCCTTTGCCATAACATATTATGTCTTTCTTTTTTTCAGACATTGAAAAAAAAAAATCACCCTGAAAGAAAAAGAGAAAAAAAAAAATGAAACTTTTCCCCTCTTTGAATAAATAATTAATAATTAAAAATAAATAAATTATAAAAAATAATTATTAGTAAAAAAAATTTTTGCAAAATTAAAAAAATAAATAAATTACTTTAGATTCAGTCTTTTGTCATCACACATGATCTCGTTGATAAGTAAAAATTTTCAGTGCATAATAAACATATTTTTAGTGAAGGTGTTGGTGTTTATGTGAACGAAAAAATCAAGAAAGAAAGAAAAAAATCAAAAGGGCCTGTTGTCCCATGTGGCCTATAGCCCTGTTGTATCCTATTGTCTTGTATTTTGGCCACAGGCTATGTGAGTGACTGAGCGATCAGAGATGGCACAGCAGACTTATGGTATGAGTGAAATTCTTCTGTTCTTGTGTTTTGTCTTTTATGGAAATTTCAGTGTTTGTCTAGCATGTTTTTCCAATTTTCTATGAAATATCCGCATATCTGATCTGATATGACAATTCTCTATTAAAACAAATAAGTCTCCCGCATCTGAAAACCTGTGGCTGCTCTACTGTCTTTCTCTCCATCATGATAATCCTCCCTCGAAAATCCTCAGGACAGTAAAATGCAAAGCAGCAGAAATGAAAGTTAGTTCAAAGTCATTAGAGCATATTAGTTGAGGTAAGCATGCTCCCAGAGGGCCTTTAAGACACAGAGTGATTAGGTGACGGCTTTCAAAACACTGTTGTTCTCTTGGATGGAGAGAGAGAGAAAGAGAGATGGAGCGAGAGTTATGCTTCTTGTCCCGCTGCGCATCCTGTTAAATCTTGAGGAGTTAGCCAGATTTAATCCCATTTCTGCCGCCGCATCCTCACTCACGGCCACTTTGCATAAGAAGTGTCCATTACACACACTAATGGGAAAGTGTGCTTTGAATTGAGCTGGGGGTCTTTGCATCAAACTCTAAAAAGCACACCAATACACGGCCCTAATGGGAGTACATTGCCATGAAAAGATAATTTATCAGATTTGCTGATTCACCAGTCCTGTGCCCTTGTCTGATTGTGTAAAATGATCCGCACTCTAATTACAATCCATCCCATCAGAATTGCAAATAGTGGAGTCCGGTTGGGGTGGGCGACGGTTTTGGGAGAAGCGAAGGTAAAGGGGAGATAATAGATTCACTTTAAATGTTGTCATATCTTGGTAGAAGATGAAGTAGCATTCAGGAGATGCACATTAGTCTAAATGATTTACTCTCCTAACGAGTCTAATGTCTTCCTTTGATCGGATTATATGGGTCGGACTTTATTTCAAGCTGCTTCTGAAAACATGCAGGTTACATTTGAATGCTTTCAGAATGGTTAACACCAGCTTTCTGAGATGCAAAGTGAGATATTGTCTCTTAAATGTGTGTTAATAAGTGACTTTTTTGTTGGCTTTTGGCCAGATTTAAGACTTAATGGATTCAAAATGATGCAGTTGTAATGGGAAAAAGTGATTTATTGTCTCTGTAGCACTAGTTTAGTAAATGTTTGGCAACTAAAGAAACAAAAGACATGGTTATTATTTACATTTCAGCTTATGTGCTGAGAAAAAAACAAAAACAATTAGACACATGAACAACACATGTTCAATAGCAAGGGGTGAATGTTTCAGCCAGAAATTAATAGGTATCGTTTTTTGGTGTTTTTCTTTTTTCTTTTTCTGGCTTGTATGTTCCTGACGTGTCTTAGATTTCTCTGTTAGCTTTGTTACCATACTTAACAGAAAGAGATGGCCTAGTCCCCTGGACCTAATGAGTCTTTTTTACACTATACTCTGCACATAAATGTTTTAAAACTCTTGTCATAACATTCGCTAGCTTACACATGACAGCTGGTATCTGTTGCTGCATATCTGTCCTGAATATTTTATGACCACATCTCCAAACCCAGGAAAATCAAAACCAGAAAAGCTTTTTTGTTTCATAAGGCATATCAAAACACACTTTTAACTGAAACCGAATGACTAATTTCTGAGTACCTAAGTAGTTTAGGGTTTTGAAGTTGTGGGTTTTCAGTTCTTAAGATGAATGATATTTTGATAGTCAGGATTCAAAAAATTCAAAAGAGCACATTTTAAAAAAGTGTTGTGACAAAGTGAATAAAAATATTTTAAATATTTTCTAGGTCACAAATCAAATAAGTGAATTTGTGACATTAAGTATAATCTAAAATGTACTAAGACATTATCAAATTTATGTTATTTTGATGTATCTCTCTCTCTCTCTCTCTAGATAGATAGATATACACACTTACACATATATACATACATTTACTTTTAAATAAAAATGTTAATGTTATTAATATATATATATTATAATTAATTATTATGATTAAATCATAATTTGAATATTATATGCCTTTACATATTATATACCTGTCAGAACAATAAACAAAATTGAAGTTGTCCATTATTGTGCATAAAACAGAGCCTTTTGCATCAGGCTTCTCACTCTTGACCTTGCATTCATGGAAAAGGTAGTTCATCATGGTAACCTGGATCTCGAGGCTTTGCGGTTAGTCCATCATCTCAGCTCTCTTCATGTTGTACTTTTATTGGCTGCACAATTGAAATGTCATGCTTGGCCAACAGAGGAGCTTGTAATTTTTAACGCTTGATTAAACCGTCCCTGCTAAATGGAAAACACTACCTGACCAGACAACAAAATGGGGGGAAGAGAAACACGAAGGTGCAGACAAACGGAGCAAATCCGGTGCTGTTTTTAAAGACTTGCAAATGTTTTTTTTGTTTTTTTTGCATATTTGGGCACGGGGAAAAAAGTGGCGCTGAGGCACGCGATCTGGCACATCAAAGCCAGAATATGTCACTGATGTAAAGGAAATCAGGTTCAAATGAATATTAATGAGCGGAACAATTACCTCTGGGAAATGTTGTCTGCGGCTTAGCTTTACTAACATACACCTCACCTTTGGCACGGTGGCATCAGAGATGGAATCCCCAGCAGGCATCTCTGCTCCAGCTGCTGCTATATTTGGATGTCATTTCTGCCCTTGCTCTCCACCAGTCTGTTTCTGCCTTCTCTCTCGCTTTCTCCTCCCTGCACCACTGTTGTTTTTTATGTGAAACATGTGAAAGGAAATCTCCTGCCTGCAATATCTGTGGATTTGAGAGCTGTGTTATATGTCAGGTGGGATATTTTGTAATACATACAGCAATATTAACACAACAAATAGGGTTTTCATTATTTACAGGAAATGTCTACGGACAGCACAACAATATCTACCACAGATTGTTTGCTTTATACGGCCCCATGCTGATATTTCACTGCAGAGCAAACCTTTATAATGAGTTCTACCTATTTGAAAGCCATTGCAAACTTATTGTCAACTTTCTGCTCCACTGCCTGCTGGACCTTTGCTTAAAACTGTACGCTATTCAGCGGCACAGATTAGCTTAGATCCATTGATTGAACTTTAAAAGAACTCTCCGTGCTGAGAAGAACTCAAAAGGTGACTGGAGTTTAATACACCGCTCCTAACACTTTGAGCTTATACCTTCACATTCCTACACATTTCTCCTCCTCCAGCTTTAGCAAGATTCACACTTTAATGCTAATGCCAGTATGAGCTTTATATAAGGATTAGATTTCCCCGAGTCTGCTTTCACTTTGAACATCTGACTTGATTTAAGAACTTTGGACTTGTATGAAAAGTAGCACAAATTGGAGTTGTTTGTCATTTTAATTGTGCGTCTCTGTCTTGAATGTTTGACGTTATGAGTTTCGGAGCCAGCTTATTTTTAATTATTAAAGAGGGTAATGCATCAGAAGTGATTAGTCTTCATATATGTACAGCTCACTTTAAGTGCTAAAAAGCCATAGGTCAGTTTTACATTAAATCGTCAAAGCCTATTGATTTATCCAATTTGGATTTGCCTTGTCTTTTGCACATAAACGTCAAATATGCTGTTCATATGGGAATGGTGCCATTGATTTCCTTAACTTAAGACCAAACGCTAAAGATTTTTGGATAAGCTTCCTCATTACTTAAGCTAAAATCAATAAGGAAGAGCATCTTTTAATGAACGAGCGGTTTGTACAGCAAACTGCTGAAATGGGCCCCTGTTCATCTGCCGTCGGGCCGATCGATCATTAAGGTCTTTAAGCAAGGCGCAATTGGTTGACATTGTGGTTTATCCTTCACGTCAAATCTCACAGCCTTCGGAAAGTGAAGCGCAGTCAAAGACGCAACAGGGGTTTTTTCTTTCCTGCCGGTGTCTCCGCCATGCTCGGTGAAGTATGAAAAGCCAGTCAGAGATTTAAGAGTGCTCTTTGTGCACAGACTGTGAAATATATTAGGGATTGTTTTGATTAAATGTATCTCTGTGAATATTGGTGTCTTGAATTTTAATGGCGCATTTTGTCATCGGTTTTGTATTGGTTGCCTGAGTGCGGGAGCTGAAGTATCTGATGGTTTTGATCAATGAGGAAACGAGAGACAATACCTTCCATTTAGAACACCTACAGCATCTGCTAGAGCAGAACAAACACCTGCTGTGTGCTTAAAACCTGCTACTCAAAACTCTCACACTGTTTTAATTGTTCTTGGTGGTAAGCATGCATTCAGTGTGTCACACACAGGCAAGAGACAAGAGGAGTTCAGGTAAACAGAGGGGTTTATTGTCAAGGTGGTGCTGGTTAGGATCGAAGGCAGGTGAGTAAGAGAGATATGAGAGAGTTCTGGGGATCTTAGCTTCTTGGTAATCTGGGTGTGATAGTATTAGGAATCCTGGAGATGAACCGGGGCTGAGGAGAATCAGAAGAGCGGAGACTGAATGTACTTCTGGACAATCAGAAGAGCGGAGACTGAATGGACTTCTGGAGGTAAGGAAACAACAGTTAGTAAAGCTTGTAATGAGTCTGGCAATGTTCAGGTAGTGAACGGTAGACCGGACACTGGAAGTATTTTTCCAGCTTAAAGTGATGAAACGGAAGTAGTGGCAGGTATTTTCTTCCATATTGTGATGTACATCAGAGTGTAACATATCAAAAAATAAAAATGTAGGACTACTTGTTTCTAAGCATCGATTGTTGATTGGATTTTGAGATGTGGGCTTTTACTTTAAAGTGGAGATAGATGAATGTGAGCTTGCAGAAACCGCGTAAACTGTGATTGAATGATTGAATGAAGTCCTGGGTATGCCAACAGTTCAGCTATGACATTATGAGGACAAAAAAAAAAAAAAAAAAAAAA
>NW_015552531.1:2301710-2327161 GCF_001515605.1 Sinocyclocheilus anshuiensis
AGATAGATAAATAAATAAATAAATGAATAGAAAATAAAATAAACGTATCCCTGAACACATTTTTCAAAATAAGACTTATAAGATGCATTTCAGCTGAATTTTGAATATATCTAGATTACAATATATCTAGAAAATGGGTTCATATTTGTATGTTATGCAGAAGAAAGAAAGAGGTTCGAAAAGCCAAGGGGGGGCTGATAAAATTATGAGACAATTTTATTTTTCTGTGTTTTAATTTATTTTAATAAATAAACTTTAAAGTTATTTTAATTTGTTGTTTTAAGAGATGATGCGAATAATTGAAATGTAAAATTAATAGATGTTAAAGCTAATTAGTATTTTTTGTTTTTTATTGAAGTTTTTTTTTCTTTACTATTAAGCCCATAAAGTTAAAGAGTTAACTTGAGAAAAGCTAGATTTTAAAGTCAAGTTAAGTCACCTTTAAAATTTGTACAGTGAAGCTGCAAGTGCTGTGTTACCAAAACAAACTCCTGCAATATACTAAAAGTCATGAAACTTTACAATCATTGTGATTTTATTTAGATGTCTTGTACTGATTTAGCTGAATTCTAGCTGTATTGTATATCTAATCCTTGCTTTGTAATAGTTTTAAATAATAATTCGCATTTTTTAATGCAGAAGAATGGATGAGGAAATACCTCTGCAAGCTTTTCCTCCAAAGGTGTCACAGTTTTAAAGTCATAAATATGGAAACGGCATAAGTTCACATCACGGAAAAGAATCAAAGCCTATTGTTGTATGTCCTTTTCTCATGTAAAGTTTGCTTTAAATGTCACACATTAGCATATGAACTTTTAAATGAGCTTGTTTGCTCAGAAATGCTGGCATGTAAATACAGATATTGAATGCATAGGTTGAATCTGGGTGAGGTCTGGGTGAGACTTTGGTCTTCCCAATGTTAATTAAGGCACAACGAGGGATCTCTTGCCTGCACTGATGCTTAGATTGACTGGTTATGTGTGGCTCTGGAAAAGTGCTTTCAACTCGAATATCCAATAGCAGCAATGGAAATTATCTGTGCTGTCTTGATTTAGGCAGACGTGATTGACAACCATCAATCCCAATATAAAATGCTTCATACATTATTCACACTCTCTGCTATCCCTTGTTGTTGGAGTGTTTTGTGTGTGTATGTGTGTTTGAGGTAGACGGAGCAGACATACAGCATCTGGAAACCAGCAGTGGTATCAGGAAGACAGACAGAGAGAGAGAGCTGTACACTTGTAGGATGTGAAAGGAAGATGACTTGATGAGAGGTATCAGCGTGTAAAGACAGGCTGATACACGGATATGTACAAATTCATATACACTTCAATAACAACTACCATTCGCCTTCATTGCATTTGTTTACCATTATTGTTATAATGGTTATACCATTACCATTATAAGTAGTAGTATAAATAGAAAATAATATATGCATTACATTATTATAAAATGTTATACATTATATTATTAGAATTTATGGAATTATAATTATTATGATTATACATTATTTTATCTTTACTTATACTACTACTGCTAATTGTGTGTGTGTGTGTATATATATATATATATATATATATATATATATATATATACACACAAAATTATTTAAGTTTTTTTTTAAATATTTATTATTATATATATATATATACTATTATATATATACACACACACACACACACACACACATATATATAATTATAAATGACAATTCATTATGATGGTACAATTGTAGTATAAATAAAAATTATAATACAAAAATAAAACAAATATATACAAATTAAATATAATAATGTGTAATCATAATAATTATAATGATGTAAATTATAATAATATAATGTATAAAGGTTGAATAATATGATGTGTATATTATTTTCTATGTATACTTCTACTTATAATGATATATGTATAAAATTATAATTATATTAATACACTATTGTCACGGAAACGGGTGTGTGGAGGCAGGCAGGACGACGAGGACGACAAGGATTCCAATAATGACATTTATTGTAGACACAACACGGCAGGTTCAGGTAGGTGAGACACACACTCGGGGTAACATTAACAATAACCGACACCAATGCTCAGACAGACAGGAACTAATATGGGGTGAATAATTAGAGGCAGACAGGTGAGCACAATGATGGTGATTAACTAATGATTAGACGGGCTAAACCAACACAAAGGGAAGAAACCACAACAAACAGTCCACAGGGGCGTTACAACTATACTGTTATAATTCATGTAATATGTACATATAAATATTTCTACATTTATTACTACTAATAATAGTGTGTATTGTAATTACAATTAAAAAAAGTTAATAAATTTTAAGTTATAAACATGATATTTATATCATAACAAAATATTAAAATTCTATTCAATATTCAAAATATTCTGGATTTTTAGTTGCTTGTTTGAAACTGCCCTGCTAGAGAAAACATGCATTCATATAACTGGACTTGACTGTAATTCACATATGCTGCATTTCATCTTGGTTCTCTGGAAGATTTCGTGCATCTGATAATTATACAGAATTTTTCCACAATAAAATGTGAATTTATAACGTGACATATAAATTGAGGCGACTATAGACAGGGAGCAGATGGACACAGAAGTCCAGACAGATCAAATTATGTGTGTAATTATTTCTTTTCCTCTCTCTTTCCCCCTTAGAGTCTTGTACTGAGGGGAAATTACATTATGTTGCCCATACCTTCAGTACATAAAAATGATTTAATATGTACTTCGCTTTCAGCATCGAGTCGCAGTGATGTCAGTCCTGTGGTGACTCCCTGTTTTTTTCTCCCCTAAAGTGTTTAAACGTAAAAGTGTGGTAATAAAGCAATTTAGGATGTAAAATACCCAGCCGTTACCTGCAGCAAAGCTTCCCGCCGTCATTACTGTCAGACTTGAAAAACCCGGTGGGTCTGCATGATAAACAGAAGGCCTGATCAGATGCCGCAGTGGCCTAATCATGTTTGTAGCGCTGAATTCCTTAACCTTTGAATGACCTGACAGAATGGCAGTGACCCAATCAGAAAAACCTAATTGAATCTACCTTGTGGCTGTGCGATTTATGAAAAAATGAAATTGAAGCTGAAATATGTATGCGCCCGAGCCAAATACCTTATGAATTGCTCTGTGATGCCTACCTATTACAGATACTTATGAAAAAAGCATGGCTGGCTTTCTCATTACCCTTCAGATCCTTTGTAAGGATATTCCTATAGGATAATCTGATTTATTTGCAATTTTCTTTAAGCTGCTTAGTGTTTACTTCTAAGATTAATATTTGCAGTGTTATTAATACCCAGTTGTAATTATGACAGATAGAAATATGTATTTATTTATTTTTAAATCTAGAATTCCCCATGTGACTGCCTTGTGCTTTAAAAATGGCTGACGCCATTACACATACAAAGACTTGGGGGAAAATGTGTAGGGCTGAACAGAATGTGTTTGAGATGGCATGATGGAATGAATGAAGGAACCATCCTGACTGATGAGGCAGACTGTCATGCTTAAAGGGACAGATCACCCCAAAATGAAAATTCTGACATCATTTACTCACCCTTGTGCTATTTCAAACCTGTCGGACGACTTCTGTGAAGCACCAAAGGAGATATTAAAATCTTCAAGCTGTTGTTTTCCATTAAAAAAAAAAAGTTGTTCAACAGAATTTTCATTTTTGTGTGAACTGTCCCTTTAAGAGCTCATCTCCAAATACTTAGGCATTTTATATTGTATTATGTTAAATGGAAATGATAAAAAAACACTTTTTAAGATGTGAAACAGCACGATTTTAAAGGATTGATTGATTGATTGGGGATGCCAAAAAACTGAATAGAGCTATCAAAAACTTATTTTAAGAAAAAAAAAATGTATTGCGTCAGACAAGGTCTAACAAGACTTTACAAATTATTCTCATACGATTCTAGAAGTGGAGCGACAGTATGCTTTAATAATCTGTTTGTCTGAAGAATATACATTTATGAGTTTATGTAAAAAAAACAGTATGATCATCAGATGTAGTCTTTTGACTCAAAATTGAACGAGTTTTGTCCTTTCCTACTTTCAGTCTCTTTTTAAACACAAACCACTGCGCTGCAGGTTGAATATCTGTGCAGGGAACAGAGTGTATCTGAATGTTTTGTTGTTTTAGTGGAGGCCCTGCAGGAGTGCTCTAGGTCAGGTAATTTTAGCTCTGGCTGAGGAGACCCGGTCCACTGCTTTCTTCTTCCTCAAATCGGATTTTGCTCTTCTGGAACAGAGGTTCCTTCAGAACCTGCAGCTCTGTAATGAGGGAGATGCTAAAGCCAAGGTGAAGCTAATGATGCTAACAGACTCATCTCAGCAAAATTATTGATATTCTGCCACAATTTGTGTTTGCAAAAGAGGCGTAATGTACGAAGAATAAAAGCAGTAATTCACAAATTAAATAATTGATGTAGCTCGCACCGAATTAAACAGTTTTCTCAAATGATCACAACATCCGAAGTATGCTCTGTCAGCCTTGAAATATTATGTTTTCCTTTTCTTACATCCACCTTGGTCTCTGGCATACTTTCATAATGCATAACAAATCTATATGCCGTTAGCTCATTAGGCTCTGCTCTGTTTTCCCACATGCTAACCAAGGACAAGCAGCCCGTTGTTTGGCTGAAGTCTAAAAACAATTATCATCTCTGTAATAACATGGCTAATGACCTTTAATTGGAATTGAGCTAAGCCTTAATGACTATTAGCCCTGGCTGACATTACGCCTACTCCCCCGGGTGAGCGCGCGTGTGCGAGCATGCATGTGTGTGTGAGCTACGCGGCAAGGGGCAAGACAATACAGTAAATAGTGAATTGTGAGATGCAGCCAAGCTTGTAGAAAATAACTATTTGAGGGATGGCGCATGAACTGAACGCTGTAATTTTGACAGCTGGCAAGGTGTGGTGAGGCGGGAGCCGGGGTGAAACCTCGTATCTCAAGACCGTTGATGAATGACTCTAATTAAGGGATGAAATCAAGCATGTGAAGACAGGGGATCGCTTTAGGTTGCTGTTTGGTAGTTTTCTGCTCCCAGTGCCGGACTCATCCATCTAAATATCACAGTTTTTTGCTCTCTTCTGAGTGCTGGAGGAGGGGCAGAGGAGTTCTGATGGGTCAGGGACAGGCAGGAGGCTTGGGTGAGGGTCAAGTTTCACATTTTTCCACGATGTCCTCTCTCTAGATGCTCTATTTTGTCCGTCATCAATTTCATTTGATGAATGTTCACTTAATCTTTGTTCTGCTCAGTATGTTTTAGTATGTCGGTGCGGTCTTATCTCTATTTCTGTTGACTTCCTTCTTGGGAACTGCTTATTCAGTCCTTTTCCTCTCTCTCAGTGTTTCAAAGTCTAGAGCTCTGTTCCAAAACCTACTGAGTGGTCTACCTAGACAACAGTTTGGGGCCTCATTATTGCCTTAAAGGGTTAATTCACCCCGAAATAAAAATTCTGTGATTTACTCATTTTTTTTTTTCCAAACCAAAATTACTTTCTATCTAGAACAGAACGTCCAAGCAGCCATTGTCACCATTCATTTTCATTGTCTGGAAAAAGAGCAGCTTGGACATAAATAACTCCATTTTGGTCAAACATCTTTGAAATTATGTAAGGGTGAGTAAATTATAGATTTTTTTCGGCAGAAAAAAAAAATCCAATTTGGTGAAAAGAAGAAAAAATACTAAAAGATAATACTAAAATTAATCCAAACAAAAGTAGTTCAGTCTAATTAAAAATTGAGTCTTTTATCCAATATTTGTGTGTTATGTAGTTGTATTTGACATTCATTTAAATAACTTTTTTCTCTCTTTAGGTTTTTTTTTTTCATGCAAGACGTGTTTGGAATGACATCAGGCTGAGCAAATAATGACCAAAAATGTAACATTTTTGGGTGAACTGTTTGTTAAGGAAATTTTGGCCTCAAGAGTTGATGGTTGTTCCAAAAAAAACCAAATAATAATAAAAATAAAATAAATAAATAAAGCAATAAAACAATTAATCCAAAATGGTGGAGAGAAGAAATAATGCATGTTAAATTCTAAATAAGATTTAGTTATAAATGTTACTTATAAATATACTTTAGATATAAAGATACTTAATATAAACATATACATTCACCCAAAAATGAAAAGCATCAACAAATGCTAAGACCAAAATATTAGTGTGTCCCAGTTTGTTGTATAAATGGTGCAAGTAGTGTGTTCACATTGGAACCAAAACGGGAAAAATGCACTTTAAATGTCTGGATGACGCACTTAATTAATCTAAAAGAGAAAAAAAAATGTGTGGAATATTTGACACCGTATAAAATTCATACACAAGGCAGTAGAGTGCAAAAGAGATGGCATTTGGGACATACAGTATATCAACATATATCAATTGTGAGTCAAGTCTTTCTTGAGCTTTCACTGATATTTAGTAGTGTCAACTTTCCGCTGACTATGCAGGGCATTTCATATCAATCCCTTAAGAGGTTCCATTTTAGTTAGGATGCTGTCTCATCAGAAGTCCATCTAGGTTTTGGAACAGAGCAGTTGTCTGCAGAAGCCAGATTAACCAACCAGCTCTCCAGCAGCCAGCAAACAATGCAGCGTAAACAAGCAAAAGACTGATGAATAAAACAGGTGACACATAGAGGGGTGAGCTGGGCATTGGGACCTTTCATCCAGCAGCAAATGGTGGCCTTTGTTAATGAATTCAATTTAATGTTTACTGTTCTTGAAGCTCTCCTGCCTCATATCCTGGCAGACTGCTTACTAACAAGACTGAAAGTCTGGCATTACAGCGTGTGGCTAAACAGGTTCCCCAGGGAGAGCAGCTTTTCTCTCCTTCCATCTCTCTTTCAATCCCTCTCTTCCCCTCTTTCTCCCTCCTCTAGCCTTGCATTAGAATACCTGCTCAGTGAATCGCTCCTCTCTTGTCTCTCTCTCTCTCTCTCTCTCTCTCTCTCTCTCTCACACACACACACACACACACACAGAGTGGTGCACATGTGCCACCAGCTGGAATTTCCTGTGTTCCATGGCACACTGACAGTTTTATATACTTTACTAACTGATTTTGCATGTCTAGAATGAATGACCAGCTTCAATAGGCACAGGATACTTGCCCATTTCAAAGCACAGTGAGAGGAGATATGAAATAGTAATGACTTTTAAACTTACCGGCGGCATCTAATTTCTATAATTGTGTGTGGGCTGAATGGGGTTTATTCCTTTTTTGTGGACCATATGAGGTTGTTTTTATAGTAAAAGCATTATTGAAAGCATCCTCATACTGTATAACCACGTGCAACCCTGATTTATGTCTTTTTGCCTGTCTCTACTGCTATACTAATATTTATAGCTGCATATATGCATGTATCATTATAGATACAGTGGCTGATAAATTAGGTTGCTGATGACTGTTTTATATCACAAATCATCAGAACATTACAGCCTGCTAATGCAAATCCTCTCTCTTTCTCTCTCTCTCACCAGCGGTGTGCCGGAGCAGGACCACAGCATTTTAATAATGGTCATTTGTGCGATTATTCCAAAGCATCCGCGGCACTGAGGAAAGGGGATTTCTCATCGCCTCCTGCCCGCGCATCTGTGGCATTACTCAGTGTGAGCTATTGCAGGAGAGCTCATTGCTCTCAAAAATCAAAGTTAAATGGGTCATCTATCATCTGAATTTGTGTCTGGCTGACTTGTCTGAACATCACAATGATTTATGGCTTGAATTGGAGAAGTCAACCATGCATGTTTCTTAGTTTATCGTTTTATGCTGCCTTCAATTAAACCTCTATAAACAGGATGATGGCTTTACAACGTTGTCCGGCAATAAGGGCGATGAAGGTTTTGCATAAGGACGTGTAGCTTTCAGCCTTCTAATATCCCGTTGAATTATCCAGTTGGGTTTGGAATGAAAGGAGACTAGTGTTGGTCCGTCCATTTTTCATTAACCAAATCCTGTAATTTGATCATTCTGTGATTCTTATGACACTATAATGTCATTAAGGTATGATCTTGATTATTCCCTGCTTGCATCAACAAGCAAATGCCACCTTAATGATCTGCCTTTTGCTTATTGTATTCCGCTTATTATTTCCCATTTCTCATTATTGCCGTCATTTTTCTAGATAAAAGTGCATGCAGAAATTCAATTTTCTGAGCCTGGAATCCAGGGGCGATAACATGTTTGCTGATTAGAACCTGAATATATTGACTTTAGCATGGCAGTTGAAGAGTAAATGGTGTTTGTGCGAGTGTTCGTGTGTGTATCTCACTCTGCCAGCACAGTCGCCTGCTTATGTTCCACCAGGGAATCATCTCGGTTCTTGTGCTCATTGTGTTGCCTATGCGTATCTAGACTTGTCCTCAAAAATGCAGCAATATTGATATGTGTACTGTGTGCTCCTGTTTAATACGGGCGGTTTGTTACAGCTTTATTTATATCTTTATCATTCACAGCGATGGTGTAACTGGCATGTTTATTGACAAAGGTATACCCAGGGAGATACCATATTGAAAGGCCAATTACCTGTGTTCATCATTACAGGTTTCAGGCTGTGGAAAACAAGCTTTGATTCTTTGTTTAGAAGGTTTTATTTCTGTCAAGACAGTTGGAAAATACGTTTAAATAAATTCCCCGCTCTGCTGTTTTGGTGTAGTCAACCTTAAAAACAAGTGTACTAACCATAATGGGCCACGAAAAGCATTTTATGTAGCTTTTGTTTTTTGTTTTCTGAGAGTTTAAGAAGGCATTTTGCTCTTTGGGAACACATGTCATATGGAAAAAAATGGCACAAGGTTATTGAAAAATTTAGAAGAGGAACTGATTTAATTTTCACCCTTAGTACAACGAGGGAAAGCGTAAGGACCTTGGCATTGGCTGAAGAGGGTGAAATTAATCAGCATGCTATCTCTAGTGAGCGCCAGTTAATCACAGGCCTCAGCATTTTATTAACAAAATGATATATCTGCTTCAAATTACCATATCAGGAAAACTTCCTCCCCCACCCCTTGCGTCTCACAGTTTGTCACTTGAAATGGAAACTTGATTAACAACATTTTTAGTCAGGGCTGTGTAGAGAGAGAGAGAGAGAAAGTGTGATGCAAATGAAAGGGAAAATAATAATAAATATTACACATATAGTGTCTGGGCCTTGTGTTATGCCTCCAAATATCAAATTGTTATTCGTCCTGACAAGCAGTACTTGTTTACACCACCAAACAGTTGAATGCCACAATTGGTATATTACTTTTCTTACACAACTTTTATAAAAAGATTACATATTCATTTGATACAAGAAGAAACTGGCCTTTGGAGAAATCAGCATTTGGAAAAAGTTAAACTTAGAAGCTTTGACAACCGCATATTTTCAGTTAAGACAGAGTTTATTGTCATTGACGCTTTTTTGATAATTGTTTGGAATAAACTGACCATTATCTAAATCTCTTAATTACTTTTGAAAACTCAGGTGTTTGTCTGAGCTTCAGATATTTCACATGCGACAACCGATAAGATTTTCATTTATGCTTTTTGAGAATCACTTGCTTAGAACAAAACCGACAAATAATTAACTCTTAAAAGATCAAAAGCGACTAATATTTAATCTCTTAATAGAACAATAGCAACTAATATTTAATCTCTTAATAGAACAATTATGACTATTTTCATCTCTTAATAGAACAATAGCAACTAATATTTAATCTCTTAATAGAACAATTATGACTATTTTCATCTCTTAATATAACAATATCAAGTAATATTTAATCTACTAATAGAACAATTATGACTATTTTCATCTCTTAATAGAACAATAGCAACTAATATTTAATCTCTTAATAGAACAATATTAACTGATATTTAATCTCTTAATAGAACAACTAATATTTACTCCCTTAGTAGAACAATAACAAATAATCTTTAAATGCTTAATAGAACAATAGCAACTAATATTTCATCTCTTAATAGGACAATTATGACTATTTTAATCTCTCAATAGAACAATAGCAAGTAATATTTAATCTCTTAATAGAACAATAGTAACTGATATTTAATCTCGTAATAGATCAATAGCGATTAATATTTAATCTCTTAATAAAACAATAGTGACTAATATGTAATACCTTAATAGAACAATAGCAACTGGTATTTAATCTCTCAGTAGATCAATAGTGATTAATATCTAATCTCCTAATAGAACAATAGCAACTGATATTTAATCCCTTAATAGAACAATAGCGACTGATATTTTAAATCTCTTAATAGAACAATAGCAACTGATTTTTAATCCCTTTATAACAATAGCAACTGATATTTAATCTCTTAATAGATCAATAGCGATTAATATTTAATCTCTTAATGGAACAGTAGAATTAAATCTAATCAAATTAGATTAAATCTAATCGAAATTGTAGTTTAATCAAATCAAGAGCTTGTAAATCATAACCTAATCAGTTCTTGAAACCTGTATCGGTACTCAGCCCTAGTATTTAACACTCTAGAACAGGACTGACACTGTACTCTGCTGCTGTGTGAACATGACTTTATTGTGTTGGTGCCGTGTTTTTGTTGTTTAATGTTCTGATATGTTGAGATATAATGTTGTAATGTTGTGATATGCAAGAAAAATAAATAAGTGTTTACAGTGAGCCTACTCCCAACTACACTGAGGCAAAAGCTTTCTTTTTTCTTAACTATCACTCAAGGTGGTTATTCAGTGTTCAAAAGTGTGCATTTTTCGGCCATTCCCTTTCAGTGATTCATTCCCTTTCCATTCACATGCAACCACATAAAAGATTAACCCAGTCTCCATCTGCGAAAGTGATGAAAAATAATGCTTCTTTTTGACTTAGATTTACTAGCTGCATCACCACCAAGAGACAGACCCCCCTCCATTTGTCCCAATACACTCATCCTGCTCATTTTCACAACATTTAGCCCAATTGTTCCCGCACTCAGGACCCTGCCATGCCCCGGTGCATGCTGGGATGGAGGTCATGGCGAAGAGGTGTGTTTGAAGATCCTTTGCATGAGATTTAAACATTTTTTTTACCACTCAGTCAGAACAGACCGGAAAAGTCAGATTCCAGTGTGTGTGTTTGTAGTTGGAAGAAGTGAGCTGTGGCCGTAAGTCCAGATGTGCGTTCATTCTCTTGGGGAGGCAGCAGGAAAGAAAATCCGAAGAATCATCAGCTCTTAAATTTCATGCATCACAATTCATGTGTCTGTGAACATTGTATGTGATACCGAGCCGCCCATTCCTATATAAATAAATTGCAGATGTTGTACAGATCATAGGGAATGGTTGTTGCATGGGTAATATGCTTCCGTTTCCCATCCTGCCTCCTGCCTCCTGCCTCTATAATCTTTCAGTATTGTTTTTTTTTTTTCTCAATTCCTCTACAGTTATAGCATATATTTGACATTTCCACCCAGGGTTGGTGCGAAAATGTAATGAGTCTATACAGTTGCAGCTACTGTTTTAGTGCATTTTATTGTTTGTAAGACAACACACTAGTAAACATGTTTAAAGTTGCACAAATGCATAGTCTTACTTTAATTACCTGCTTAAAAAAAAATCTTAAACGAGTCCAAGTTGGTCTTCCCAGCCTGGTCAGGCTGCTCTATTGGGTGGTTTTAGATTAGTTTTGGGCACTTTTCTGTTGGACAGGATGGGATATCAGCTGGCTGTCGAGCTAAACACCAGCTTGCCTATGCTAGGAGACGTTAAACTAGGTGAAACCAGCAAACCGGTAAACCAGTTTAGGCTAATTTTTCAGCAGGGTTAATTACATTACATGTGTGCCCTATTCAGTGTTCAAACTATACCGTGGACTTTGGGGGAGCCCACTTGTTTTTTTTTTATAACGGGGGGTTCGTGTGCTTGCGCGTGCCTCAAAAGAGAGCTTACAATGACTTACAAAGATACATAACAGCTAAGTTACAACTTACAAGTGTATGCACTACTTGCTTTATGCAAGCACTATATAGGATAAATCACTATACAGGATTTACCCTATTATACTTTATCGACACGAATTGATAGGTGAAACAACAAACAGCCACCCACAAATAGTCTATAAACAAAGCATCAGGCTGTCTTTGAGTTCACATGAACAACGGTTAAAGTTACTCGTCGTCAGGCTACAGAAGAATACCATAATTCCTCCGTTCAGTTAGGCCTAAGACATCGAGAGTCACGCAGACCTATAACAACCCAGCCACAACACATAATTGCGAATAACATGCCTTACCTTAACACAGAATCGACAATTTTATGTTTTTTCTACGAATCTTTGAGTTAACGTACTAAACATGAGTGGAATTTGCACCGCAGCGCCCCCACACCTTGATGCTCATGACAAGAATAGCATGTATAGTTATCTTTATTGAAGTGAATTAGGTTTAAATCGCCGTCATGCATGAATGAATGTTATTTTTGCAATTTTAGGGTACATAATAATCCAAGATGATCACATTACACAAAACTGAAATTGCACGTCAAAATAACACATTGTCAATATTTTTTGAGACCCCCCAAAATTTCACAAATCACGTTTTCAGGGGAGCCCATGTCTTATTAAGGGGAGCCGAGCTCCCCCTAGCTCCCCCGTAGTTCGCACCCTGGCCCTGTTCATACAGTAGGACCCAAAAGTGTGAAACTGCATTGAAAATCATTGAGATTTTATTTAAACATGGAATCTGGGGCTGCATCTAATGATTATTTTGATAGTAGATTAATCTGATGAAACAAACAAACAAACAAACAAAAAACTAGTAATTATTCATAAAAATTAATACGTTGAAATAAAATGTATTTTAATCTATTTTTTAATTATTGTATATTTTTTTAATTATTCTTTTATTCGTATCCTTATTCTTATTCAGTTTAACTTTTCACTCAAATTATGATAAAAAAAAAAAAAATCTAACTTGTGGACCCCACTGTATGCATGCCTCTATAATTTTATCATTTAGTTCTCAGACATCAGACATCTGTGCTTTGTTTCACATCCATGCACTCGAAGAAGCCAGATTAGAATGAAAGGGAGCCCAAACTGTTTTAAATGGAGCGGATCCTGCAGACACACAGGCGGTAGACTCATCCCATACCTTCTCTAAAGGAGGCGAATGCCTCTCCTCCTAGCACACAGGGCCTTTGATCAGTGCCTGTTATATGTGATGATTTTGCCGGCGTCGGTGGTACAGGCCAGAAATAAGAGCAGCTCTAGTTCATTATAATAGGCTCATCGATGCCAGGCTTGTATCACACCCCTTATTGACATCATTCAGTATTGTGTGATTTATTTTATTTGCTCATTTTCTGTAGTTGCATGTGGAGGTTGTACTTTCAATGCAAGAAAGGCCTTTGAGGAAGCTTCTCATCTCAAATGTCAAAGTGCTCCCTGTGCACACATGCTAAACGCACACGCGCACACATGCACGCTTGATTTGCATATGAGTGGGGTTTTTGGTGGCATGCCAGGGCTTCACTGAAGAAGACATCAGAGATGAAACCGAGTGGTATTTTCCCACCTGGAGCTAGCGCTGATTAGCCCCAGAGCAGAGAGGGGAGAAGGCCGACATGAGCAGCTGTGAAATTACAACCTGCTTAATTTAATTACCCATGCTAATTAATTAATATCTACAGCCAAAGGAAAAGGACTTGAGTAAATAAGTCATTAGCCTAATTACTTAATTAATTGTCTGTGGCGCCGTCCCATTTGAGCTGCCTCTTCATTATCTGATGTTTGGCCTTGGCACCAGTTTAGTATGTTTGATGAAATCTGGTCCCGGTGATAATTTCTCCCCGTCACGCTCCCGTAATGAGAGGTGTGGAGGCTCCATATGGCGGTGTTTGCGCTTGAGTACCCGTTGAGAATGTCACTTGCTGATACTAAATCACCCAGCTTGAGAGAGTGTTTGTGAGTGTTGCACATATATAACTGAATTTTTACTTCAGTTATATATGTGTGTGTGTGTATATTTGCTAGATCTGCTCCAGTGATGGGATGTTTATTTTTGGTGTATGTGATCCCAAAAAGACACTATATGTGTGTATGTGTTAGCATCCATCAATGAGCAAAAATTCCTTTCTCTTTCCGTTGTTTTTTTCTTTTTCTTCAGCCTTGGCTCTTTGGAAATATGTGCCTCTACCTACATTCCAAAAACATATGTTACATATGCAAACATACGTATGCATAAAATTCACTGCAGTTTCCAGCTTAAATGAACACTAGTGGCAATGAATCACCAGTAACTTTATTCTTTTTCACGCAAATTTTGATTGTGGGGGCAGATTATGAGTTAATACAGACTTTCTTGCGCAATGTTGTCACTTCAAAATGCTTTTACATAATGCATTTTGATGTTTGCATCATATAAGCAGCTTCATATGTATGGCTTTTTTGCTGTAGTAAACTTGCAGTTTTAGCTAACATTTGCTTTTGTTAACAATATTGTTTAGGTTTAGTGTAGGTGGTACGGTCATTTCAAACACAATAGAGCTTTAACTTTTTAGTGCCATGCACCGAACATTTAATTTCCGACTTGTCACAATATGTACAACAACCAACATAATAAAACACTGCTAGATTCTTTTTCGTCTGTTTTGGATAAAATGGAACATGCTTTTAGCGCAACTTACCAGACATTTCACTTTGAAAGTGTTGTAAAACATGTGAAAAGCAACAGAATATCATTCTTCAGAAATGTCATCACAGGCACGCTTTTCCAATTAGTCTGGGTTGTTTTTTCCCATATTAAATCAATCACTCTTCCTCTGTCCCACAGTCAGCTCTCTTTCTCTCCCAACAGTTCATCAGACCATGCCACTTTGGCATCTCTCTGCCATGTGCCGTCTGCTGCCAGCTTGCCAAGACATCGACCTTAATGACCTGTGACTATTCAAAGGCCTTTTCATTTACAGTCACAGAGCTGTTATTAAATCCGGAGTGTGTGATTTCTGAGCTGCTGACATCACCAACTGGACTTAAAAAAAAAAAAGAGTAGTGATTTGACATTGGTTATTTGATGATAGACCCACCCCTTTGGTTGAGTCAGTGTGTTCTCTGTTTGAAAATGTTCAACAGACAATTACAGATATAGTAGCTTTCTCAAGATATTATCAGTACTGATGTACTGGTGCCATATTGGGTAAAGTCACAAAACAAAAAAAAAATGCATGGATGAATGTCGACGAATTATAATAAAATCAATAAAATGCATTTAGAAAAAACATTTCAGATAATTTCTTGCCAACTTTAACAGACGATATTTCATATTTAATTGTTCATGCTCATTTCCCCTATTTTTACATGTAGATTAATTTATCTCCCATCATCTTAACACGTCATTTAATTGGTGCATCTCTAATTATCAGCATATTTGATACAAACAACGTATTGTTTTGATGGCACCACTGAGCCAACTTTTTGGGGAAGTTATACTTCAGATGTCTTACTTACAGCTGCCTCTTCATGTTAATTTTGCCGAAATACAGAAAATTACACGCATCCAGCTTTACTTGTTTGTCTAAATGTTAAAACCGTGACAGTGGGATGATATGTTTCCATTTAGCCATATCGTACATGGCAAGAAAATAGCATAATGTCACTTTATACATGGGGAAGAAATGCCTATATCTTATGCATTTAATCTGTTTGCATTGTTCTCCATTTTAAGAATCATTTTTCACCGTGCCTCTGTGGAGAATAACCCCACCGCACTCTCATTTAGGATGTTAGCATGCAATATTGAATTGGGTATATTATTATCCCGAGAACATTTGGCTAACTGCACTTTTACGACCCCTGTGTTGGGTTCTCGGGTGAAAACGGGAGTGGCGAGGGATGTTTTACGCTGCTGTGGTGACTTAAGCAATTGGATAGAAATTGATTGAGAGCGTTTGTCCGGAGAAGGCCTGGTTCGAGAAAAGCTAGATATAGGGCTTAATAACCGAGGCTTTGGTTCCAGTGTCAGCTCAGATTATATTATATATTCAAGTGATACCTAGTGTTTGTGCTGAAAGCTAAAAAGCTTTTCCCCCCTGTTCTAACACCATTGGCTGTGGTTTCTGGGAAAGCATTATGTTCGTCATTTATAGACTCCACAGATGTGCCTTGAATAATCCTCATTTTATCCTCCCGCACGTATGGAGCTAATGGATCGTCAATATGATCAACTAAATTATGTCTATTGATTGACAGACCCATACGTGTGAAAAAACATGCATGTGTGCATGGAACATGTGGAATCAGATGCGCATCAGGATCTCTTTATCACTCTCTGAGGAAGTTTAACAAAGAAATGTATAAATTGAATGCATGTTGTGCATGCAACTTCCTTTTCCTGTCTTTTCTCCATCATACACAATAAATCATGATAGTGTGTCCATGGAGTCCACTTCATAATACGAGACAAATCACGTGCTTTCCCACATACACATGGCTCACCTGAGCTAGCAATAGCATGAGGGGAGATTGATTACTCTCCCTTGACGGAATCATGTAATAAATCCACTTCATTCACTACTATGAAACTTTTCTAGGAATTCAGGGGGGATTCAGGAGAGACGCTTTGTTTTTCATAATGGGCTTGTGTGTTGGTCATTTTGCAGGAGCTCTGTGTGTGCAGGCTTTCCTTTTGCACATGAATGTGAAATGAAATTTTGACCTTGATGACCTCTTGACCTCCGTAAGCCCAGGTGCATGATGGGCTTTATAGAACCGGCCATTGTCATCTTTCTATTTACTCAAAGGGCTGTGAAGAGG
Source organism: Sinocyclocheilus anshuiensis (assembly GCF_001515605.1). Classification (NCBI taxonomy): domain Eukaryota; kingdom Metazoa; phylum Chordata; class Actinopteri; order Cypriniformes; family Cyprinidae; genus Sinocyclocheilus; species Sinocyclocheilus anshuiensis. The sequence continues at coordinate 2,318,513 of NW_015552531.1, forward strand.
AACAACATGGACACGTCAATGATTTAATTATTTTGAAGGCTGAAGCTTTATGCTATCGTGAATCAGGAAGGTTATTATTAATAATAAGCCTTGTCAAAGATGAATTGTATTTACCTCTATACTGATTCTGTGCATTGTGCCAGACACTGTACAATGGACAGGCCATGCAGACAATAAACTGCAAAGGTTGTTCCTATGAAAGTCTTTTTTCAAGTTTTTAATCTCTGTTACAGAGATTCAAAATCACGTACCTTTTTCTGTCAATTGAAACTCTCGGCTTGCTGTTGAAATGTCCTTGGTAAATCGTTTTATTTCATAAAGCCCAGATGGTTTTGAACAAAGTATAACTAGCACATTGTGTATTTTCTATCTCGTTAAAATCTGTAGTGTAGGAAGAGCTTTGGTCAATCAGGGATTAATGCGGGCGGGTTTCGCAGTCAGGAGATTCAATACTGGACTGAATGGGACATACAGGCCCAGCAAAAATCTCCTGGGGGACTTTGATTGGCAAAATAATTAGCTTATTATGTCCTTTCCAGATAGGTGCTTTTCTCTAGCCAAAGCCCTCTGAAATAATATTTAGGTTTAAGCCCTCATTTCACATTTAGCAATTTGATATTCTATTTGGAGCGCTTCCGTTCAGCGGAGGTCAATTGAGACCTCAGAAATTATAAAATGAAGTTTTCATCATCTGATTTGTCGGTCTGAAGACTACGGTTCTCGCAGTCATGCCTTGTGCAGAAGTAGGATCCTAAATGGTTATCAGTGGTTATCAAAAGCATGACATTTACAGTTCTTTCCATGAGATAATTTTAACAGACTTTTCTTCTGTCTTAGAGATTGTATTTATTTATTTTATTTTATTTTTTTGGGGAAATTGAGGTTGATTGATGGTGCACTGTACAAACATAATAAAAAATGTGCTTACATCTAAATTAACTGGTTTTGTATAAATTAAAATACTATTAGAATATTATTTTCAGTATTTACAGTACAGTGTGGTACCTGTTATATTATACTGTTTTACTATTTTAATGTATTTTATTAAATGTAATGTATTTTATTACTGTTGTGACGTCTTTTTTTTATCAATTTAATGCATCTTTGGTGAATAAAAATATCAATTACTTTGAATTGTAATGTATGTAATATATTTACTGTATATATCATTTTAATTAATTAGTTTACTTGTTTGCAGAAAGTTTTGTTTGTAAGGAAGACTGAGAGATTCGCTGGCCAAGGCAGCTTACGACAGGTGGACAGTAGATGATTACAAGCCTCCAAGCCAAAACCATCAGCTTACAATGTGAACAAAACATTTTAACCGCTGAGGTTTGTTTCTTCACACCTTCCCTTCTATTCTCCCCGGCAACACTCCCACACTCTTTTTACTGCATCTCTTTCTGACCCCCATTCACTGGCACACTCAACTTTGCACTGTGACCTTCCTCTACACAAATAAAACACACAGAGAACGAACTCTGCAGCCTCAGAGCTCAGCTATGAGAGAATAAGCTGAGGGGAGAGCAGGCCATGCAGAAAGCAGTGTCGAACCCCTCAAATTTGTCACAGAAACACATAGTGTCTGTTACTCCAAGAATGAAGAGTTTCAGAAAAAAAATCAGCTAACTCTGGTGGGGGAAGCAGTCTCAAAAGTGACATTAGCACTTTTTATCCATCCGGTCACAAGACTTGTTGATGAAACCTGTGGTAAAAATTACAAGGTTCATGGGCCTTTTCGTTTGAAGCTCTTTCAAGGATGGCTCTAATTGCCTTGTGGTAGATTGAAATGTCTAATTGGCTTATGCTAGTGTTTTAGCTTGAAGGACTGTGTGTGCTGTGTTGGTGAGTTTGTGTACTTTTAAATGTGTATGTAACACATAAGGTGACAAAAATCCATAATTTATAATATATAAATATATAACATAACATAAAATATATATAATATAATATAATATAATATAATATAATCATATAGTTCTGTTCTACTCTACTCTATTTTATTCTATTCTATTCTATTCTATAGAAGTAGTGCAGAACCTTTAATATTTCATATTCATTTTGTCATACTTTTTCTGTATTAAATAAAATCTGTATTTGTTTATTTGCCATAAAACTATCCTAAAACAAGATACACCGACATGCATTTACATGAGAGCAAAATTAAAATATATAAAAAAATATATATAAAATTTAAATTAACATTAAACATTTTTTTTTACCTCATTGGTAACTTAAAGGGATAGTTCCCCCAAAAATGAAAATTTGCTGTTTATCTGCTTACCCCCAAGGCATCCAAGATGTAGGTGACTTTGTTTCTTCAGTAGAACACAAACGGAGATTCCATTATATGACTGATAGACTGCAACGGTTTGAGTTAAAAATCTTTGTTTGTGTTCTACTGAAGAAACAAAGTCACCTACATCTTGGATGCCCTGGGGGTAAGCAGATAAACAGCAAATTTTCATTTTTGGGTGAACTATCCCTTTAATATTATTTTTCCTAAAAAAAAACACACAAACAAAAAAAACATAAATCTAATAAAATGTAGTTACACTGTAGATTAAAATATATTTTTTTTTATTTAAGTTGTGGTGTTCTAAAAACAGGTATTATTGATTTAGCATAAAGTGAATGTGTACCTTCTTTGAGTGAATAGGTTACATATTTTTACAGGAAAACGATGTTCTTTTCTTTTTTCATTGTTTTTTTCTTACAGTGTGGCCTTCGGCTGTCATTTGAATCTCTGTGAGGGGATTTTTTCCTGCCTCAACTGTCCTCTATTCTCACAGTGCTAGTGAACCCGGCATACTCTGCCATCTGCGCTGACTAGACCCATTCAGCATTTATGTCTGTGTGTGTGTTAGAAGAGAACATTAAAAACTCCCTCACACATCCCACAATGCCTCAGAATGTTCTCTGGAGTCCTCGCAGTCACGGAGTAACTCTGTCTGCTGTGGAACCTCCTGAGGCCATAAGCGCTCCAGTCATTGCGCACATCTGCTTTGTCTGCCAGATCTTCCTTTTCTCTCTGTTGTGGGTGCATTTGCACAAAACCTCTGGCCTGTGACATGACAGGGCAAAATGACACAGTTTTAATGCACCCTCCACTGAAAAACAAAGATGTGAGGAAGATTTGTTTGTCGACAAAGCTGGAATTTCATCATTTTGTGGATCAACAACACTCTGAACTGTAATATTTAGCTAAACTGGGTAATTAGTTTCACCCAATGTATGTCTTGATATATTGGGTAAAATGCTAAACGCATCTTTAAAGATTGAAATCATATTAGTTTTCATTTATCACAAATTAACAATTAAATGAACTTGGGTGAATTTTAAATCATTTTAGTTTGAGTGGATGCTGCATTTTTCCCCCAGCTTGTAACTTGTAAAAAATGGCAGTTTATGAAGAAATCTTCTTCTTCTTCTTCTTCAAAATGTTTCAAATATTTATATATGTATTTATGTATTTATTAATTTTATTATTATTTTTTTATTAAAATTAAAAGGTACTGCATAACAGGAATGACCCAGATGTGTTCATGCCATTTGATATTTATGTTATGTTCTCTTAAAGATGCACAAACAGAAACACACACACTATAAAGAGTGTGCGAAGGGCCTGGTTTCTCTTTGATAACCATCACATTCAATCTCCTCTCTTCACCATAATGAAACGCCAGCCATTTTGCCCTCTCTCAGTTGTGACGGAGTGATGGCTGTATGTTTTTTGACAGCGTTTTAAAATACAGCTTTTGTTGCAAATACAAATCCTGAGCCATGTATTAGTAATAGACTTTTTCTAACACGTTCCCACAAGTGTTGTTTCTAATGGACAGAGTGAGCCGCGGAGCTTTAATCTCACATTCAACACAGATGCGGTTGTCATTGGAACAGACTCTTAAGTCAGCTCAAGCGAGCACTCACCAACTTAAAAGAGCCAGGTGTTCAAAATCATTCATTGTTGTCAAAGACGGTTTGGGGCTTTAGCTATCGGAAGAAGCCGTTCTCTGAGTTGAAGGCATTTGAAAGCTGAAATTTCTCTGTAAACTCTCTTTCCCCAGAATTCCCAGTCTACTTGCTATCTTTAAAAAACATTCTGCCTTTGTGTTTTCTCGGTGCGGCTACAGACCTGACAGTTATGTGGAGTTTTCTCATGGGTTATTTGTCAACATGTTCTACATGTGTAAACTAGAATGAGGTTTCCTTAATCTGAGTCATAGAGCTTCTCAAAACTTTTTTCCTGTCTGTTCCGGAAATGGTTTACTACATTAAATTTTCATATTTATTACATGTTCTGACATACTTCCTCTTACATCTGTCTGAAATGTTGAAAAATAACATTTCTCATTCTCAATTTTGAACCCTAACTAATTCTAGCACTGTTCTAATATGTAAGAGTTAAATTAAGTAAATTCTACTAATTGCTTTATAAAATAGGAATTCTAACAAAACTATCTGAGACACATATATTTGTACAGTACATCTGAAAACAACAAAGTAACCAAAGTGATTGTAAAGTAAAAACAAAAACAAGCTTCACATTTATCCATTGTAAAAGTATTACTATTTTTAATTCGTTTTACAGTGTTTAAAAAAAAACGTTTTTTTAATTTTTTTTTTTATTTAACCTTGAAGAGATATATTTATCTGATTTGACTTATCTTTATCTGGTTTGGCCAGGTTGATGGAGTCATATTAAATAATATTTTTGACCTAATAAAGCCAGTTATTTTGGATGCAACCAAATGAAATAAGAAGAAAAAAATTCCACTAAGATATTTTGTCTTCATGTTCATCAGGAAAAAAAATAGCCTTACATTTTTGCTTTTAAATACTTCATCCCACTGGTTTCTATTGGAAAGGTATTACTATAAATTTTCCATTTGTTTAGACTGTAAAATGCCCATACGTCTTTTATGTTAAAGATCTATTTCTATCTGATTTCACTCTTGTTGGAGTCCGGTTGATATTTTAGTCCAAATTAACCCAATTAATTAGATGTAGACGAGTTTACATTGATTGCAGGATACTCATTAAAAAATTACAGAATTGATTAAACATGATTACAGATTTAGGATTTTTGGGTGAACTATTCCTCTAAGGTGAATATTAGTCTAGTATGTTAATAAAAAGCACAGTCTGTGTCCACTTAAGAGATGCTGGCTCTTTGATGCTCAGCTTTCCGTGTGTTGTTGTACAAGTTGCCACGTAACAGCAGTTTGCTCACCCAGTGTTGTGCCAACATGCAGCACACGCTCCAAAACCTAGCAATGCCATTTATTTCCCCATAAAGATTATCACAGCCAATACTAAGAGCTGCCTGCCTCCTCAGAGGGTTTGTGCAGAGTAAATTAAGGACTTTTTCTTCATTTGAATGTCGGAGATGTGAAATAGTGAATTTAACGTTTTATGACTTCCATTGAATAATAAATGAGAACATTAAGGAAGCATACTAATGATGAATATAATTGGCTTTGGGTTTTTCTTTTAAGCACTTTTGACAGATTTTTCCTCCACCGGTGCATGATGGGATAACTCATTTAGAGTGTCCAAACATTTTGCCCTTGAGAAAACAAAAGTGTATTTTAGCAGCTACTATCTGACCTTTAAAGTTCCTCAGCGCACCTGATCAGATTTAATATTTCACTCATTATCTATTCAACTTCTCGGTGGGGTCTTTGTTTTAATATTAATCACTAATGTAAGATCACAAAGCAATCCCAATCACTAGATCTAGTTAATAAATAATGATGATCTTTAATACTTAATCACTGTCAGAAAGGATAAATATCAAGATGGACAACGAGTAATTTGCAATGAAGTATTATCAGATCAATATGAATGTGTTTTGCCCTCTTATTGAATTCTGTTTTTCTGCTCTCCATGTAAACCTCACAGTGTATGATCTTTATTTACCCAGTCTATGTGGACATGCTGTTTATTCACTGTAAAACCTAACAGTGATATTCACTAAATAAAATAAGTTCATCTAACTTATATTTTTTAAAAAGTTACTTAAACTTAATAAAAAATAGTTAAATGAACTCAATAACTGATTATATTAAGCACGACTCAATCTGAATAAGTTATGAATTGCTTATTTATAATTTGTGTTACTTTAACTCCAATGATTTAAGTTAAATTAATTTATTTAATCGAGTTAATGTCTATGGCTAACAACAAATTAATATTCAAAAGGGATAAAAAAAAAACGGTAGGTGGGTTTCTAATTTATTTTATTTATAATTTTTCAAGAAATTACTTTTGTATTAATGTCTGTACTTTTATACATTTCATAACCCATTTAATAAAGAGCTGTTACTCTGTCTAAAGTAGAAATCTATATGTTTCACTGTCGCTTTGTACTCTTGGGGTTACAAGATTTTATGTGACCTTCTTATGCTAAAATCTTTTTGTTTCATTTTTATTAACCTCACTCTACCCCTGCAGAAAACTTAAAAAGATGGACATGTTGATTTTAAGGGCATTTAATTTCTCTCCCGTTTCTCTCTCTCTCTTTTAGTTGCAGGCCAGCGAAGAGAGAGTTAATAGCTCGGGCTTAGAAGTCAGCCCGCTCAAGTCCAAATTACAGGAAAAGACAGAACAATCTCAACAGCTGCAAGATCAAATTCTCAAACAGCAGGAGGCTCTATGTAGGGCAAGCCAAACTCTCAAAGATACCAGGAAAGCAGCTGGCAATAAGGTAAAAAGAGTCTCTCTCTCTTTCTCGCTCGCTTTCTCGCTCCTTCCAAAAAAAGGAACTTCTCTGAACTTCTCTTCTCCCCTGTGATGCTGAATTCCCAGGATGTGTTGTTTAGAAGAATACGGAGTCTATTACACAAATTTTACAGTGTCTTATCTAAATTTCACCATTCAGAGACAGCTTGTATTTATGTTGGCGTTCATTGAAACGCGTATGTTACCGTATTTTTGTAATCACAGAGGACTAACTTTGTGTAGAAAGAAAACAGCACGGCTGTGTCAAATCCAAACTGGCAAAGGATTCAGTATTTTAAGTGTTTTCTCAACAGAGCAAAGCTGTCTTCTTATTTTTGCTTTAAATGAATATCAGATGAAGAGGGGTGGAAATGTCCAAGTGTGAAGCTTCAGATGGGTTAACCTAATTTTCCCTGAGACAAAGTAGATGTTTGGCGATATACATTTAATTCCTCCGCTGCACAAACAACCATCCATTTAACCTCTCGACCCTTGTGAATAAATATATGCATAGGCAAACATAAGTGTCTGGAAATGGGTTTCAATTAATCTCTGGGACTTTTATCTTCTTAGGCAAACCAAACAGACGTTAAGTTCTGCCTGGGTCCCGTTACTGTTTCCACATCTGGTTCTGTTTCGCTGCGAAAACCTTCTCTCTGATCTCATATGTTGAACTACTGTAACTTTGCCACTGTCTGTTTCCTGTTGGAAAAAAGGGAGAGGAGGAGGAAAAATGCGTTGAACAATAATATCTTTTGTTCCAGAGAAGTTCCTCCGTTAGCGCAGCTGAACAAATAGACTTAATAGTTTGCTTTGATAGAACTCCTCCCATCGCCGGTGTCTGATATTTATGCTTTCAGCGGCACTGGACCAAGCCCTTCATTTTAATTTCTCAGGCTGCATTTCTCTGGATTTGTTTGAACAGATCATCCTTTCCACACAGAAGAACGATGTACACATAGGGGTTTGTTTCTTTCCCCCTTTCCAAATGCTACTAAATGAATAAGACGTCAAAGACAACAAAACCCAGTGTTTTACTTGCTCGACACTGGCCTCCATTAGTGAGGAGACATGAGGGAAGATAATTTGTTCCTCTGAAGTTAGTGCACATCACAGGAGAGAGACAATAACAAATGTATCCGTGGCGGGGGACATTATATATTCCATTCCTCCTCACATTGCCCATCAGCCCCTGCTGTCAACTGGCCAGAGTGATGTGATTTTATTTTATTTTATTTTGACCATTTTAAACTTTAAATTTACTATTCTATTGCCCTAAAAATAAAGGTGCTTCACGATGCCATAGAAGAACCTTTTTGTCTAAATGGTTCCATAAAGAACCTTTAACATCTGAAGAACCGATATATATATATATATATATAGATATATAAACACACAAACACACACACACACACTATAATTATAAATACTATGACTACTTTGAAGAGTTAAATTCTTTCAAAATTTGTTTCTTCTTAAACACTGAGTACGTTTACATGGACAACAATAATCCGATTTTAACTCGATTAAGACAATACTCTGATTAAAAATCTACCATGTAAACAGAGATTTTTGATTACCTTAATCCGGCTAAAGTCATAATCGAAGTAAACAGAAATCGAATGGAAAGATATTTGGAAAGAAGTCTCTTATTTTATATTTATTTGATTCAAAAATACAGTAAAAACAGTAATATTGTGTTGTGAAATATTATTACAGTTTAAAATAACAGTTTTGTATTTTTATATATTTTAAGATTTTTTTTTTCACATGATGCTTCAAAAATCATTCTAATATGCTTATTTGGTCCTCAAAAACTTTGCATATTATTATCAATGTTAAAAACAGTGGTGCTCCTTAATGTTTTTTTGAACTGTCATACATTCCAATAATGTATATATATATATATATATATATATATATATA
>NW_015552531.1:2327213-2327374 GCF_001515605.1 Sinocyclocheilus anshuiensis
ACCCAAAACTGTACATGGCATCATCACGAAGACGAACTATATGTTTATATGTGAAATTCCGGAGGGGATGTTGGAGGGCGTCACGTGGGGACATAATGACGTGTGCCATTAATTAAACTATGTACTATAACATGTAAAACGGGAACATGAAAGGAATATTC
>NW_015552531.1:2327439-2346628 GCF_001515605.1 Sinocyclocheilus anshuiensis
CATAATCATAATATTGGCTTATTTAGAATAAGGTAAATAATTAGATTACTGATGTCCATGTAAACGTAGTCACTGTTAATATCGTGACAAATTATTTTTGTTATATTTTTTCAACAGTATATTTATATAAAATCGTTTAATAGTTGTGAAGCGCATTTTTCATCTCATCTTTGCTATTAATTAAATGAATAATCTTTAATGAACAAACATTTCATCAAACATTTCATAATTTAAGTGGACGAAATTGACCTTCGCCGTCAAAATGACTTTGCAGTTCTCCTCTAATGTCAGTCCCAACTCTCCTCATAGAAGAACTCGTGAACTCTTTCTGTTCACAAAGTCTTAATAAACCCGCTTCTCCATAAATATTGGATGTGAGTGTCACTCACTCTATTTGTTTATTTGCTTGTTTGTTGGTTGGATATATCACACTTATTCCCAGATCTCCCTCTGTTCTCTGTATAGGATGTCTAAACATCAGATGGGATTCTCTTTTTGTCAGTATTTGAAGCCGGGGAGTGTGTGCAGGGAGGGGCTGTGGAGATATAAGATGTAGTGATTGATTTAAAAATACCTCCTCCTCCTTGATTTCAGGGGCTTCCTGTCCATAATGCATGTCTTTTAGCTTAAAGTTCTCGTCTAAAAGTTGAGAGTGATTGACCCAGTTGGTGGTGGGTTGTGCTACGTGCTAGCTTCTTGTGACATGTTTCGCATTGCTAAATAATCAACAAAGGCTTGCGGCTGTCACAAAGTGGCAGCAGCGTTACTTATCAAGAGTGCAGTTTATAGTCGTACTTCACATTATTTTTGTAATACTTCTTAGGCGTCTTGTCTAATGCACCGTAATGCGATTCCATATGTCGTTGACCTTTATATTGGGGTCAGCTTACTACTTCTAAGATGCGCTTCGATTTTATTACTTTTGCTCTGTAACAAAGAACATCTGTTCTACTCTGCAGAAAATTCAGTTTAGTCTTACAATTATTTATCTGATGGTCTAAATGAGCTTCTGTAGTTTGACATTTAATTTGAGTTTGGAATATCACAAAGGTACAATGGAAACAAAGTGTATAATAACAACAAATTCCATTCCTGCATTTCTAATGTGCTATAAAAGCTGATTTGCTTTTAATGTTTCATGAGAAGGTTACATCCTTCTTTTAGGAGCGATGCATTCACACTTTGCTTTTTGTCTTCATTTTTTTTTTCTCCCCATGCTTTCAGATGCGGTTAATGTCAGTCGCTGTGCACTGGAGCACATCAGATGTCAGGCCTATGCAATTGTGCTACAATGAGCCTGTTTAATGTGCTTTGGAAGGGTGTAACGCAATATATTATGCATGCATGAAATGTACAAACACAATGAAATTATGCACTACAGATATGATACAGTTCTCTCAAGTCTTGCGGAGGCACTCTGTGATACATTTTAAATGCAATTTTTTTGTGGCCACCAGCAAAATGATGCTGCTGTCTAATGGTGCATTCATGGCCATTGAAGAACTCGATTACACGTACACACATGCACTCACTCTCACACACTCATTTTGTTGTGCATGCTTCAGATGACCTGTGAGCTTTTTGAATACCTAGAATTCTTTATAATTTTGTATTAAACTCAGTATGTGAGTGTTTGTGGCCTTTATATGTTAAGATTTTTATTAACAGATTTTATCTTTTTTTTTTTTTTTTGTGAAATAAAGGTCACATTGAAATTTTTTACTATGCCTTCATAATTTAATTTGTCAAATTTCTAAAGGCCTTTTTTGTATGTATTTAATATTTTTAATCTTATACCAGAACCAGAGCCATTATAAAAATATGAATTATTAAAAATGTAAAACTATGATAATTTAAAAAAAGCCTGAACTAATCATAAATGTAACCCCTCTCCCCCGGGTCCTCACCGCCACAACTCATTCTTGCTCCGAGTGGGTCTCGACCCCAGGTCTCCGGCATGGGAGGCGGACGTACTAACAAGGAGGCTAAAGACTGCAGCCTCTAGCATCAGTCGCTAGTGCGTCTCTTGAGATCAGGGGAGTGAGGTTTTACCTGCACAGCACTTACTCGCTGGCCTCCGTTACACTCACCCCCCTAAACCTCACTCCCATCCGGGTCACGGCACCAATGTAACCCCTCTCCCCCGGGTCCTCACCGCCACAACTCATTCTTGCTCCGAGTGGGTCTCAAACCCAGGTCTCCGGCATGGGAGGCGGACGTACTAACAAGGAGGCTAAAGACTGCAGCCTCTAGCATCAGTTGCTAGTGCGGCTCTTGAAATCAGGGGAGTGAGGTTTTACCTGCACAGCACTTACTCGCTGGCCTCCGTTACATAAACCATTTAAATGTTTATTGCGTGAAAATTATTTACCAGTTATTACACAAATAACCATGCTCAGTTGTGGTATCATTGTCTTAAAAAAATCTGCCTATTTAATTTAATTTTATTTTACTTTACAAGGTGCCAAGTGTCAGTTAAATATGATGAAATATGAAACATGATGTGAGGACAACAACAAAAAATATTACAACAAAGTAAATATCACTTGTCAGCAGAATGTTTATTGTGCTTCAATTTCAGTCAAGCTGTAATATTTGTCAATTAACAAAAGTGAAAAAAATATTAGGCCTAATTTATTTATTTGTGTGTATTTATGATAAATGAAGTGTGAAATTAGCCTTCACAACACAAAGTAGACTATCATTTAAAGTTTAAAATGTCATTTTTAAACAATATGGAATGTTGAGTACAGTACATAATTTAAGATTATGAAAATTATTTTTCTTTTTGGAAATTAATTTTTATGAAATGTATGGATATCCATTGTTAGGGGACAAATAGTACAAGTAAAATAAAATAAAAATATTTTAAGGGAGTTCATTTTCTAAAAGGGCTCAAACACCCATTCACACTTTATTCAATACTGTTTGTTCCTACTTTTTCTAGTGTATTTTAGTTTTAAGTCTCACTCGAGGTTGCTGTTTTGAGTGTATTTAGAGGTCTTGAACTCCGACCAGACCTTTTCTTCATGTAAAATATCAGCTTCGCTCTGAGCCGGAGTTTTTGCCCTTGCTCCGAGCTACAATGCCTTTGCTACTTAGTTTGAGTTGAAGGCATCAGCCACAGACAGATGGCCAATACAAAATTGTTTAAGCTCTCTTTCAATTGATCCTGACTATGTTTGTATTTGCCACAAAAGCAATTATTCTCTGAATATAGCTTTGAAAGGACAGCCAAAAGCAAACAGAAATGCAGGAATTAGTGTAAATTGGAGACATTGGTGAGTAGTATTGGATGACAGGTTAGCCCTTAATGAAGGGGAAACTGCGGTAATTAAATCTCAGGCTGCATTTGTGTGGCTCTGCGCTGTCCAGCCACTGGAAAGGCATGCGGGAAAAAGTGGTGAAAAAACGTTTCGGTCTAAAGTTGCTCCGATGCTCTGTCATTTGAGACTGTTCTTCATGAGTGCAGGGTGAAGGTCAAGGAGTTATCTTAACTCCATCAATCCTGCGGACAGTTACAAACGACCTTTCACGTCCCATAAGTTGCTCTATATGCCGGATTGGGGGCGATACATATTTCTGTGTTTAGGCGACGGGGACAGGCTGCGTAAGAGACGTGCTCTGCGAGGAGCAATGAGCGTGGTGAGATCGGTTCATTCACCCCCACATGATGATTGAAGCTACTATCTAATTTAAAGAAACAGACTGGTGTTACAAAGGCTGAGATTGAAGATGTTGTTGAAAGCACAGATGGACTCTCAGAATATAAAGAGGCTTATTAGTCCATGCAATCAAACACAAAGACAAAAGCAAATGCGATCAGTGAGAATACATTAAAAATGCAGCATATTTGTAGTGCAGTATTGTCTTTCTCAAAGACAACAGCTCTTAAGCGTTATTGCTATTACATTGAAATAATAGATTTAGGAGAAATAGTGGAATGCTACAAAACAGTGAATGAGAGTGCACATAAATCTCTGTTTTCAAAAAATCTTAGGATGAAACAATTAACTTAAATGAAAATTAACATTGTGGTTGTCTGTGATTTGTTATTTGCAGATTTACTAGAGGCAAAAATACTGTAGCTGCCTCAAAGGAATTACAGAAGACTATAAAAAAACTATTGGATTTTGAAAAGGAGGCAAGTCTTTGAACAATTCTTTTTCTTTGTTTACAGATGTAGATATAGATATCACACACACAAAAAAATAAATAAAATAAAAATAAAATAAAATAAAATCGAGATAAAATAAAGCCTCCAGTCTGACAGCATCCTTTTATGTTTCACGCCACATTGTCTGTAATTGTAATAAGATGTTTTGGGAGTGTTTCACTTGTGTTTGTTTCATATCTGTGCTGTGTTCTGTGGCATTAGCAGGTGGAGAGACAGACATGGTGGAACCACAGGCGGAGGGTGAACCAGCTGCAGGGTAAAGCTATGAAGTCTATGAGGTTTGGAGTGTCTCTCTTTATACCCTATAGAGATTGTTTTTTTTCTTTAAAAACACCTTTAAAATAGACTTCCTGCCCTCTGGAGCCATATATTCCAAACAAAAGATTTTCAAGGTACAGGACATAGTACCTGTGCAATAGCATACAAATCAGTCTAAATTTTTTTATTGAAATTAATTTAATTTGATTTGATTTTAGTTTATTTTATAATCATTTTATTTTTATCATATATTTTATGTATCATTTTATTTTATTTTCTATTATTTATTAGGATTATTGTTATTGACAGGCTACAATTATATATGGTATAAAATGCATTGAAATGATTAATTTGACATTGTGAGAATCAAATTGAAATGCTAAATATGAGATAAAAATAGTGGAACATGCATTTTTAAAACCATTTTATGAATAATTGTATTATTCATATTTTATTTATTTTAAGTGTATTTTCATTTTATTTGATCAATTATTATTATGACGGTATGATTGTATATACATTTTAAATGTAGGATAGAATAACGTGCTGTATAGTGGAAAGTTAATTTATTTTTTAATAATTTTATGTATAATTTTATGTGTAATTGTATCATTTAGATTCTATTTATTTTTATTGTAATATTTATCATTTTATTTTATTTGATCAATTATTATTTCAACAGGCTATGATAATATATGGTATAAAATGCATTGAAATGATTCAGTCTACAATGTCAGCATTAATTTTGAACGTTTTGGAAACTGGGATAAAATGTAGTGGGAAGTGAAGTTATTTCCACCAAATGGTGTAATTTAAGTGGAATGAACTCATTTTTAATGCTATCGGAATTTATCGTAAGTTGTTTTTGGACATTGTTTGTTGTCTGTTTTAGGTGGGCAGGCAATTCTGCAAGGGATGAGATTGAAGAAGAAGAATTCCCAGAAAGCACAGGAGGAGGAAACATTACAGCAAACCTCTTGAGTTCTCAAACAATGAAAATAAACTTTAAGACTTTAAACAGAGAAGCCCTGCAGAAAGAATTGAGAAATTTTTTTTTTTGACACTTCATTGACTTCTTTTAGGTGTTTAAATGAGAACCCAGGAAGCACTAAAATTGGCCTCACAGAAAAAGGTGAGTCATGTTTTGTGTGTGTGTGTTATTTATTTGCCAAAAACGATGTTGTTTTAAGGATGGATATTAGGGATAAATGTATATTAGGGAGGCATAGATGAGAGACTGAAAAGGTGCTTAGCCTTTTCCTTTAGAGATGGTATGTGTCTCTCTGTGTGTGTGTGTGTGTGTGTTTAGAGTAGAAGGTGTGTGTCCTCCTTGACACCTCCCGTATCTTTACTGCCACCCATCTGTTTACTGACTCATGAAAAATTCATGAGTGTGTGTTTGGGAGCAGTGGAATAATTTTCAATATTTAGCCAGGCTATGAATACAGATGATGTTGAACTTTGGTGTATTGCGGCGGCGTACGTGAAGGTGTTTGGGTGCGTATGCGTGTAGCTGGTATCGTTGCAGGCTGAGGTCAGTGGGCTTAATGAGGGGGTGAGGAAGCAGCGGATCCACACACATGTGCTGAGTGAGACGTGTCGCCTGTAGGAGACCCGTGACTGGACAGGAGGGGTGGGACAGATTTTAGTTCCAAAGCCAACTGCAACTAATGCAGCAGCAGGTTAGCAGCTGTCAATCAAACACACTCAATAAAACAAAAGGTAACCATATGCAATTCATGTAAAGTGATAACTGAATGAATTAGAAAACAAGTCATTGACAAAATGCTGCGTCACTTTATTGCATCAGGTCACTGTTAACAAATATTTAAAAATTTAATTTTGTCGCTGAATTAAAACAGTGGGGAAAAAATTATATATCCCCTAATTTTCCACTCTTTTGATTGATTTGAATATATAGATATGTCTGAATATATAGATACAAAACTGAATATATCTATAGAAGTAAATCTGAATGTAGTTATAAATCTGAATATATAGAAACAAATCCAAAATATGGATATGTCTGAATATATAGATACAAAACTGAATATATGTATAGGAGTAATGTATATTTATGTATATTTATAAATCTTGAGAATATAAGTTATAATTCTGAATATATAAATATGTATAAATAATTATACAATTCATAATTATATTATAAAATCACTCTCTATTATTCATTTGCAATTTGTCACCTTTTTTGTCATTTAAACCAAATCAAACAATATTTATTTAAATATCTAAAAAAATAAATCAATCATAAAAATCATAAAATAAGGTCCACTCAAATACTCAGCACACACCTCTTTTATGAAGGTACTGTAATGCATCTAAACTACAGCACAGGTGTGCTGCGAGATTAATTAGGTTTCTCTTGCAGTGAAATAGTCCAGAAATGACCCCTATTGTTCATTGCTTTATTTACTGCATTGTATATTTAACACATTTAGCATTTGCCTAGCTGATATTACACTGCAGGTGTTATGTTTGAAGTGTTTGGTGACTTTGTGACATTTTCAGATGGACTAAAACTATGCTTAATAGTATTTTTACAGCTGCAATGTTTTAGCCTACTTTTTTTTTTTTAAGATCACTCGGACTGCGCTGTTTGTGAAGCACTGGCCCTGAACCCATCATTAGGAGAGTTTGTAAAACAGGAGTTTGAGAGCGGCGAGAAGTGCTTAATTGATTTTTAAAGATTAAAGGCTTGTCCTCAAATAGATTAAAATCAGTCAGGGCAAGAAAACAACATTGCTTAGCATTAAAGAATTTTCACTTGTGTGCACCACACAACGGCATGTGATAGACACAGATGGCAAAAGCCAGCAAATTTAATGTAACAACTTCAAGGTCACTTGGAACGTGGTCCTCCTTTAACAAGCCTTTAGAAAGTGCCGTTATGACCATACGTATTTTATTACAGTCACAAGAGCAGCATATCAAAGGCATTATGCACTGTTAATGTCATTTATCAAAGAAAATGAAAGACAAGCAAAAGAAAAGCTCTTTAAAGTTACAAAACTATTTCTATAAAAATACCATAATCTCATCAAAATCTGAAGTCACAAAACAGGACATTCATACAGAGTATTTGGAACATGAATTCATCAAAACAAAATTAGTAAGCTAATAAGGTTCCGGAGTATTTGATCACGATGATTAGGTTAGACATAAATATGCTTTAATTGCACTCACGTCTACACGGGATTTCAGGATTCATTTGAGATCGCAACGGAAACTTGATGACATTCCAGATAAAAACTTAAGTTTAACCACTCAGTGTAGTGTTGAGGTAATTTCTCTCTGTGGTTCAGGGTCTGAAAGCCCCACACATAGTGTAAAGCTATGAATGATTTTACACGGACCCGCTCATCCTCACCCAGAAGTTGTTCTCTGTGTTCTTTAGCCAGAATAACTTTGGCTGTTTGCTGTGATAATACATTATATTCACTCCGTTTACATTCCATTAGAATTCAGACAAAGATCTGCAGATGTTTGATGTTCTCATTTGAAACGGGCTGCACAAATTTTCATTATAACATTTTGCATGTGTCTCTTTACTTACCTTAAAACATAATGTCTCTTTTGACACATTGGAATTAGTCGTATTCACTGATTTCTGGAACAAAAACCTCTTGATCTTTCTTGTCTTGTAGGTTCAGTCCAGGATCAAATGTTTGGATACCAGTAGGTGCTCTATGTGAAAGTAATCTTGAATGATGAATGAAGGTTTGTGTCATTAGTCTCATATTATTATTGCAGTGTTCAGATGGCATGTTAGCTCTTGATCCTCTCAAGCTAACTACATTACGGGGGTCGATCTAAGTGCATGGTCATATTTTACAACTTTTAGGGTCCCCGCCTCAGATTAGGCCAAGTTTTGGGCAAATTTAAGATTGTTCTTGCATGCTAACACACCGTATCCAACAAAATACCATAGTTACTACACTTATTGATCTTACAGTAAAACCAGTAAATTTTCATTAGGGACCTGGCCAGCATGACACTACAAACCGCCGGCATCAGAAAGAGGAAATTAAACAAAATGACTTACAGAAAAGGAATCTGAAAGTGAAGCTATTAAAAATGGTCTCAAGGAAATTCCCTGTGAAAAACGACTATGGTTTTACTCTAGTTTATAACCTTTGTAACTATGATCGTTTGGTGGAAATATGGTTATCATGCAGTAGTGCTGCAGTTTATTGCCTTTTGTTCTTATTGTACACATTTTGTGATCATGTCTGCAGTGTTTTTTAATTTTTTTTATTTTTTGTAATGTGTTGTTCTAAAGGCCCAGGCAAAAGTCTGAATTTTAAGAGCAGAAATCTCCTGCCTGAAGTCTCGCCATGTCCAGAAAGTCATCCGTATGGAACACCCTGAAGAGGCAATGGACCAGCTAACAGAAGAGCTCCAAGCAGCCCTGGACAATCTGAAGAGCCAGACGGGGAAAATGCACCAGTGTGACGAAGAAATTGAGAGATTAAGAGAGAAAATGGACAGCCACCAAAAATGGTTTGTAGTCAAACTGGCACCAGTGCTTCTAAGAATAAAAAACAAATACAATGCAAAAAATTATTTTCTTGATCAGAATTGTTGTCCTCTTTTCAGGTAGAATATTGAAAAAAATAATGAGCAAAATGGTAACGGAATAATGCATCCAAAAATGAAAATTCTGCCTTGTTTTTCATCCTTTTTGAAGCTTAAAAGTTTCAATCCTAGTACATTGGAAAAAAAAGTGAAATTACCATGTAATTTATTTAAAGTGAAGTTTTATTTTGGTCTGGCTAAATACCCTTACTGCTTTTCTGACTACCAAAAACTGACTGCAGAAATGTAGTTCCCTTTAAG
Organism: Sinocyclocheilus anshuiensis; assembly: GCF_001515605.1. Taxonomy (NCBI): domain Eukaryota; kingdom Metazoa; phylum Chordata; class Actinopteri; order Cypriniformes; family Cyprinidae; genus Sinocyclocheilus; species Sinocyclocheilus anshuiensis. The sequence goes on from NW_015552531.1 coordinate 2,336,729, forward strand.
TCGGTCACTCTCGACGTCACGTCGGATGACCGACGAATTGGGATCTCGCTTAGAGAGACCAATCTAGAGGTGGAGGGACTTGCTCTTCAGGAGATGGTAAGCACACCACTCCCTCCCCCGGAGGGCCGAGCGGAGAATCTTTTCATCTTTTTCCGCCACTGACGGTCGGTGGTACCCAAATACTCGACAAAGAGCAATTCCTCTATTCTGGGTCCCCAGAGGGGACGGGGGGTTGTGGACGATCCAGTGCGTATCACACTCACCCTCCTCTCTCGCCAGTGGTAGGGGACCTGCACGCATTTTCGGTCAACGATTCGTGCCTGGAGTTCGGGCCGGCTGACTCTCAGGTAACCCTGAGGCCCCGACCCGGCTATGTGCCCAAGGTTGCCGCTACGCCCTTCGGGGATCAGGTGGTGAACCTCCAAGCGCTGCCCTCGGAGGAGGCAGACCCAGCCCGCTGAGCGGCCGGGTCACCGGCTCGGCTCCTCAGCGAAAACCTGAATATGCGCTGCATCTGCTGCCTACTTATACTCACGCTGTGATCAGCGGCAGCTGGATGCAATAATCGCATGCCAATGTGCATTGGCTCGTTTAGTTTACACTCGAAGTAGATTGGTCTCTCTAAGCGAGATCCCCATTCGTCGGTCATCCGACGTGACGTCTCCATTCCCTCCTTCAGGGAACAAGGGTTACCATACGTAACCGAGACGTTTAATTTAGAAAAAACTAAAACATTTGAAAGTATCTTTTTTTTTTCTTCTTCAGTGTAACGGCAGTGTAAGATTTATTACTTATTATTCGTTATTCTACACATTTACTTGTATCAAATTATTCCTGAGGCATGGGATTTACAAAATGTACTGAAATGGAGAAATATATCAAGATATATTCTCTGAAAACAAGTTTATTATTACTTATTATTATTATGCTAATTACTAAATTACTAATTACTAAATTAATCCTGTTTCAAAGATATTTAAATATTTTACTAGTAAAATACTGACTAAAAAATTTTTTTTTTTGCAGTGTATTCTGTGACCTTTTTTCTCTCTGTTTTTTGCAGTCTGTGCAAATCAGGTTTGAGATACTCAGACATTTCTATGCTTTATTTTTCTTTCAAGGTGATATGTCCATTTGTTTGGTCTCATATTTCACTGTTTAAAGAAAACTCAGTTTATTTGAAGCATACACAGAATGTACTAATAATCTCCCAGCATTATCCTTGCCAAGCAATTTTTTGCTTGCATCAGGATTCATTAATATTGGTTAGCCACTGCAGTTGCCCTGTTTGGGGCATCCTTGGGTGACAAATGAATCAAGCACCCCTGATGTCACTTTGGTTTTGCGTCTTTTTGAAGACATTTACAATGCCTGGCAACAAATGAATCATTTTTATTGCAGAAAAATTTAATTTGTATGAGCTAAACTGCAGCCTACAAGGTCAGACTGGCAGAATATAATTTTAATCAAATCAAATTTAATTTGTGCGTTATAAAAGAGTTACCGATTTGAAGAATGACTGTATTTTATACTTTGTTACATTCAGTAATAAGACTGATACTGATCTGTTGTTGAGGGATACATCTATGAGCAGTGAAGTACAGTGGCTAGTCTTGAAGTACTACTGCTTTGTTTTATCTTACATCTGAAAAACTTTATTGTATAACTACTCTCCTGATACAATCTGGGATTCAATCTGGAATTCAAAATCAAATTTAAACCTGGAATTAAACAGGTTTTTTTAAAATTGTAAGCAAATAAATGTACGACAGAACGAATAAAAAATTCTACACTATTTATGGGTCACTAATCAAATTATCAGATTTGTGACCATTTGAACCATGTGAATTTTGTACAGACGGTCAGATGTTCTTGTTTCCATTAAAGCATGCGATGCTCTTTGGATCATTCTCAAATCATGCTGAAGAACATGATTATCAGGTTGCACACAGCCCCTCAATGCATGTTTTTACGTGAGCGGATATCAGACAGATATAATTCTGAGAGAGAAAACAAGTGTTTAGCTTTGCTATGAGACTCAGCATGTCTGTTAACCCATCATTTTGTGACTGATTCTTATGTGATTCTCAGTACAGGTGCTGGCAGGCTCAGTCTTTCAGAGAGGAAAATGAGGCATCAGCATAGAGGCTCAAAAATTGGTGGTCCAGCTGTACAGGAAGTTCCCGGAAGGGCCCAGTCTGGATCTCACCATTCAGTCTTTGTGCCGTGATGATGGCCACAGCCCAACCAAATGGACCTTAAGCAACTAGAGAGGCACTTCCAAGCCAGGAAGTTTAATATCACAGAAGATCAGGTTAGAGAAGTGAATTTGTGGTAGTGCAAACAATTACTGGGGAAGTACTATTGTATAATGATGGCATTAGGTGGTGCTATTGCAGGTGATTTATAATATTTATATATATTTTTAATTATAATTTATTATTAATATTATTTAGATTTAACATTATTTTGTGATGATTACACTTTTTTAAAATTAATTTTTCATTTAATTTTTTTTTTTTTTGCATTCATATTTCTACTTCAATTCCTACCATAAACATAGTAGATTCATGTACCATGGTGTTTACTCTGTGTGGTACTCCAAGGCATTTTAAAGAATACTGTGGTGTTGCCACACTCTTAAAAATAAAGGTTCCAAATAGGGGGTTTCGCAGCAGGACCTTAGAAGAACCATTTTTGGTTCCCTAAAGAAGCTTTCAGGGAACAGTTTTTAAAAGAACCAAAAAACATTTAAAGAATCTTTTTTCACTATAAAGAACCTTTATGTAATGGAAAGGTTCTTTATGGAACTAAAAGATGCTTAATTTCAAGAGTGATGGGTATGTCCAAAGCATCTTATTACCATGATACCTTTTGGTTCTTTTTGCTAGTGCATTACATATATTAAATACATTATTTATTATTTTTGCATCAGGTGAACTCCTGTTGCTTATTTATAATTAACAGCTTATTTTATACACTCATGGGGAGGCAACTAGTAATTGTTTTTTTCTCTTATTGCACAAATATTGGTTTCTTCTCAACATTTTAGAGAGCTCAGTGTACACAAGTTTAGTTCAGATAGAAAGTTTAGTATCACAGAGAAAGGCTGGATCATGTCAGGTAACCAATAATATACTTACCGTCTCTTTTTGCTCCTGCAAATTGCCTTGCGGTGTGTTTTATCCTTTAGCAAGTTGGTCTCCTCATCGGCTGAGCATTCCCGGTATCTGTCAATTATCCTCTCTCTCCGGCATTCGCGTAGCCTCTCTGTCTCCAATCACAGCTCATTGACGGTGCTCTCAGTGAGCGCTCCAGTCAAATGTTTGTTTTGTTAGCGGCGCTCGCCAACACTCCCAGTCGCCCCCTTAAAACCTCATTCATTTGGCCTGTCTGACTCTGAGCCCTACTACAACTATGCTGCGCAAATAATTAAAGGCTTTAGTTAAATACATAGTTGGGGTATTTGGAGACTAGGGGATCTGTAATAACATTTGCCATTATTCACTCAGGCTTTGATTGCCTGACAGAAACAAATTAGGCCCCAGGATTAATTTCCAGCAAAACGTGCCAAGTAAATGCAATTGACTCCAATTAAAGCATGAAAGGACACTAAATATTCAAATCAGCAGAGCCGGTGATGGCGGGCCTATAAAGAATGGCGTGGAATTGTGCCAAGGGAGAAAACCAGCCATTCACGGGCACCTGAGGGAAAATAACAGGCTCTCATCCAATAAAGAGTAGCTGGGGCAACAGACATGTGTTTTTGCTGCACAACATGCCCCCGCTGGCATGTTGTTGTTGTCGGGTCACATCAGCGGCTATTCACAAGCGTTCAGTGTTTTGAGCTGATTTGAATATCAAGGCCACATTAAGACACCTAAGTGCTTATGTATTATACATGCTAAGTGCTTGTTCAAGTTTATGCAGGGACACGTTTTGCAATAGGCAGCGTTGTCACATACATGAGCATAATTAGAGTGATTAAATAATAATGTCCCAGAATGCAAATTTCAAACTGATGGTGGCATCTGCAAACATAGCATGTGTACTGTGGGACTGCTTGTAGTGTAGTTATGTGAGATTAGTAATGGATTAATTAAGTCATTTCAGAAATTGAGTATACATTTAAAGGGGATTCTTGTGGGATAAAAGAGCTTGATGTGCTATGAAAACAAATTGTAACTTTCACAACCTATTTCTTGCATTTACTGAAATGTCTTGTTTTGACACCAAAATACATCAACATGTGTCTGTCCAATGATGGCTAATGGATGATGAGAAAATTGGTGGAGAAAGCCGGATGAATGCTATTATCCTTGAACATCAGAATAACTATTAATAATATGCGGGGATGTTCACCAAACATTGTGTTGTTCCTGGTTGTGTGTAGCACGTACTGCTCAGAATATCCTTCTGAAGAACAACATTAAAAACTAGCAGGTGAAGTTTATTTTTCAGAAAATCTCTGATCATTTTAGTTTAACAGTTGTTGGAAGCTTTGAGTTTTAAGGGTGAGAGAGTTTAAACGCTATTGGGCACAACAAACACGCATGCAAAGGAGGCATTTGTTTGGCACAGCAGTTTTTTTTTTAACCATTTAAAAGCCGAAAATGGCCAAGAAAATCTTACATTATAAGTAGACCTTAGGGAAATATGTTCAGTTCTAAGGGGAAAATCAGTCCAGTTTTGTCTTAGACCTAAATTTGCATTAGTTATGACTTAAGCCTAGTATATCTAAGTCGGTTCCTCTATGTTCCAGTGTCTTGGATCTGCAGAGGACTGAAGGGTCCATGTTGAAGTTGAGCAGGTGTACATGAGGTTAACCCTTTAGAAGGGAAGAAGTGTCTGTGAATATGAGAATTATCAAAAGGCAGAAAGAGTCCTCAAACACGTGGTTAAAAAAAACTAGACTTTGAGGAGCCCAGCTGAGCCCAAATCCTTGAAAAAAAAAAAAAATCCCCAAAAAACTGTTTTGCATTTCACTGTCTAAGCCTTAATGTGACAAAATCTTTGCTGTTAGTGAATAGAATAACAATTAGCATTACACTGTCTAGCTTTTGTAAAAGATGTTGGTTGTTTGCAATTATTGTCCATGTACAAATTTACATGTAATCTTAGAATTATTATTATTAACAGTATATTTGTTATACAAGTTATTTTATGAATAGGCGCCTTTTCCATTTTTAAAAGGCAGTTTTTGATTATTTATATTTAATATGAATAAATATTAAAACATAAATAAATACCACTCTAAATAATATTTTTAATGATAATTATAATTATTTTGAATAACTTTGACACTTCTACTTACTTTATATAGTTTTTTAAGTCCATATCAGATGACATGGACACGAATGGGACTCCTGTCATGGAATGACTAGTTTGCAATGTGTGATTAAAAATAGTCTCATGGGGGCCAAATAAAATCATATTTTTTCTTCTGGTTTTTAAGATGGTGATGCAAATCATTTTATGACCTATTACTCCCCCTCACGTTTTCAAACACGAAATGAACTAGCTTACAATACAGACAAGCCTCACACATATACAGTATACACAAACACACACAAGAAGGAAGTACAACTCACCTTAATGATGGGCTATGTGATGGTGGCAACCTGTGTGTGTGTGAGCTTATGTGTGTGTGTGGTAATGATGCGATGCTGGCTGGGCTGTCTGTAGAGAACTCCTCATTTGCAGTCTGGGAGGCCTTTTTTGTTTTGTGCAGACAGTGTTGTTACGCATGCAGGAATGTCTCATTAAGAATTAACGTGGGCATCCTCAGTAGCGACAGAAGAGAGCAAGAGATAGATCAATCCCCACCCCAAAGCCAGCCGGCCCTCCAGCCCAAGCGCCTTGATTATCAGGAGTCATTTGAAACCTCCCCATTTGTCCACAGCATGCTGGTTATGATCTCATTCTGAAGCATGCAGGGCAGACTATCTCTCTCAGTAGAACATCACCAACCATCCTCACTCGTTCATTACACTGCCGCTACCAATAAACACCCCGTTGCTTATTTTTGCACCACCACAAACGGATGTGTCCGTGCTGCCGTTTTGTTGCTCCTTGAGGCATGTAAAATAATTGTTATATATTCTGTCTGGATTTGTCCTTTTCTCCTTAGATCTACAGTGCAGTCTATAATTTTGTGTCAGACAGTAATGTCTTATTTGAGTGCTTTTGAGCCTGCTCAGGTTGCCGGGGACGGCAGTGTCTCACCCATGCATAAGATCAGTTCATCGTTTTATCCCCTTGTCTGTGTTCATTCCCGGGTGTCAAGGCAACAGTTTCAGTTGATGCGATGAGGGTAGATGCTCCATAACTTCAAAACCTCCTGGAGAGCAGCACGCCATATCGATTTCCCTAGTGTTTAAAATGTAAAACGTAAAGATTTCGGTGCAGTTTGATTGGAATTGGTGTTGACCGGCCATAAGTGATGGATTGCATTTGAAAATCTCCTTCCCGTGGCTCAACGAGGGGAAAAATCAGAGGGAAAGGAGGAAGTGCCAATGACCATGAGAGTTCAAGTGGGTGACTGAACTGTTTGAAGGCAGCTGGACCATATCAAACCAGGAAAAGAGAGCGCCATCGAGGAATCCTTCCAGACTTCAACAGCATAGGTGAAGAGAACGGCCCTGCCCCCTTCCCACTTCACAAGAATACCAAAAGCCCTTGGCATGGATGGATTGCATTCTCCTGCATTCTTTGTGTGACCCATACATGCACTCCAACTCACGAGTGCACCATTGTACCAATGATCGATCGAGTGCATTCCTGTTAAGTGCATTTTTAAACAATATACAGTCCTTACATTTTTGAGTTTTTTTAGTAGAATGCAAGGTATATACTGTAATGTTGCTCTAACATCATTATTTGTGTATTTAGTCACTCTTAACACAATCGTATCCTTGAATCTATTGCCTGTGCCGCTCATTGCTGTGTGCTCGCCGCTGCTTTACATGAGTTTTCTGACCTCAGTGGTTTGAAGCTGTTAGCTGGAGGTGTTTATGCTGTAGCATTAAGGCCGCCTGAGCATTAAAATAAGCTGAGGAATAATACATTACATGCAGGAATATAACTTTATGCCGCAGCCTGCGCCTATCCAGCAGAAACGGCAGCCGCTGATTGGCTGGCAGTGACATGATTTATGATCCTGTTTTGCGCATCAGCGGTGTAGGGGTTGCCGTGGCGAGGGTCTGCTGGAAATGATACATGGCATTCTAATTGAAGAATCCTCGGCGCATCCTTCCTACAGTAGGAATGTTTAAATGCGAACGCTGTTAATTCAGGAAAGGTGAAAAATCGCCGCTTAATGGGGTGAATGATGGAGGTTGAGCAGCCTGCTGTAGGCAGCGTTCATGATGCATTTACAAAAATTACTATAGGAGAGCAGAACTCTCTCTCTGAGCTGTATCAATGCATGGCAGACCTCTCTTTGAATCGCAAGATTTAGAAAGCTGCATTAGCTCTGAAGTATGAAAAATAAGATGAACAAAATGGATTTGACCAACGATCATTTTAAAAGTACTACATTTCATATTTCTTGTAAATAACCAAATCTAACTGTTGACCATACACCATATTAACCACCTTATAATTTTTTATATTATAACATGTATTATTTTTATTATTATTATTATACATTTATTATTTATTTAAATATATAAATTATTACAGATTTAACATTATACATACTGAAAAAAAAATTGGTGTAGAAAACAATTTCGCAAATATTTACAAAGAAACAGCCAGAAACAAACTGAATTAAACATGAAATGTTGAAGTAGAAAGACACACATAGTATTTTCTTGTAAAACATACTTAAATAATCTGTTTTATTTACTTCAAAAAATCATTTTATATGGTATACAGTAATATAGTATATATGTATGTCTATACAGTAATACAGTATATATGTATATATCTGTAAGTATAATAGTTAAATTCAATGAAGATATATATATATATATATTTGCATATATATTTACAATAATTGTTTTATATTGTATGTAACTTCATGGAATCATAGAATTCGCACACTCATTGTTATGTTACTTATTCCTGTAATATACGTTTTCATTGCTTTAGCCCCTAATGTTTCGAGGTTTGCGAGAAGTGTGATTCTGTCCATTTCACTGCAAGTTATAAATTTTAAATATGATGGAATTATCAGTTAGCTTTTCAGACTGAATCCCCTGAGTGGGCTGGTGCAAAACTCTTTTCCAATACAACCAGATTACTGCAGATAATTGTGTTACATAGAGTATTGATTGAAAAATTGTTGTACTCCGGAAACATCTAAACACACAATTTCTCTGCTCTCTTTATTGCACTCTGTCCTACAATGGCCCCTGTATTCTGAGAATCACCTCTCAGCGATCAGAAAAAAATATGAATTATATATGTATTGTAATAAAAGAAGATCTAGAGTTGAAACATCAGAGAAATGACTTCTTCACAAGAATCTATTGATCACTTTATATCAAAGGGAAATGTTTGACATAAGATTACCTGCCAGTTTGAACATTAGGTACACTGTGTTATAGCCTGGGGCCGTTGTACATCTGCCAAAGGGACTGTAAATAAGGCAAAAGCTGTAAGCACCTCTGGCTTGAAATCAACGCTAGCCCAAACCAAAAGCAAAGGTAAACCTTTATTTGATGCAATTTTTTAACCTCCACCCGTTCTCATCCAAGCGCACGTCCGAGATTGAATTTAAAAGCCCCCAAGATGACTGAAGCTGGCTCGGATGTTAGGATGATGACACCTATAGGGGCCGTTTCCTATAGTACCTCTCCCGGCCCCGTCCAGCTCAAAGCCGCACAGATGTGAGGTGGAAACAAGTGTCCGATATTAAAACATGGGAACAGGCGAAAGCTCCACATTCATTTGTATGGCCTCTTCACTAAGCCAGTCAGAATTAAAAGCATGTTTATTCTCCTCAGTGTGCCAGCGGAGCACCCTGGCGCTCTTAACAGACAAATTTCAGAGGTGGGGCTCAGTGAAAAGCAGTATCCCGTTTATGTACTTCCAGCACTCTTGACCTATACCTGCGTTGGCTGGTAAGAGGAGCAGAACAGACTATACACAATTCATTTGCTCTTCCCAGTTCGCTTGTAGGATGTACCGAAGGCTCGAAGGCTTACACTAAAACTGATTTTTTCCCTCTTTAAAACCAAAAGGTGAATTTTTAATCAATCTTTTCTTTCACCACATGTCTCTCTACCTATATTTATTGATTACGCAGATTTTTAACAAGATTTTACCTTGAGGTTCTCGAATCTAGCTGCTGTGTTTGTGTTTATTAAATATTTAGAGGTTTTATTTGGCTCTCCAATTTCCTGTGGCTCTTGTTTAAACAGTTTGGACCCTGCAAAGCTATAAATTAATCATTTGTGGCCATGGATTTTAGTATTCGGTTTTTAGCTGCCCCTCTCTGAAACCTCCCCCAAGCCATCACATCTGATGTCCTTTTATAATGCCGTAGACATCCACAAAAACCTCAAAGCTGTGATACACTATAGATTCATTGCCACTCACTAAGCCTCAGACAAAAATCATCCCCCTTGAAATAAATGCACCTGTACATTTGAGCATGCAGTGTTTTTATTTGACCACAATAGTGATGAGATGTATCCAGCATTAAACCTGATGTAGAAATTCAATACCGTTTTGAATATACATCTAGAGTGATATGTTTTGTATGCACACTTGATATTGATACATTAAATGTACTAAGTGCAGAGCAGTGTTTTGTTTCTTGTCTTGCTAGTGTATCTGTGTCGGGCACAAAGCAAAGAGTGCCATCTATTGATTGAGACAGGAATACATTTTTTGGTGAACAAAAGATTGGTTTTCTGCACTGTCTGCTGTGTTTTGTAGGGAAATTATTGA
>NW_015552531.1:2349139-2370631 GCF_001515605.1 Sinocyclocheilus anshuiensis
TAAAAATAAAATATAAAAACTTTTTTCTCAGCTAGTTGCCAAAGCAAAATGATATACTAACTTGATATACTAAAATAACTAAAACTGAAATAAATAAAAACTACAGAATGTAGACATGTCTAAAAAACACAAAACTACAAAAAAATACAAAATTACTAAAATCAAATAATCTAAAGTTATATCAAATGTATAATATAAAATTCATGAATGATTCTAAAATAATACTCAATCCTGTAAATGCACTTATGTGATTGGTGGGGTGAAACAAAAAAACATAAATAAATAAATAAAACTATTACTGTTCAAAAGTTTATGGTTGGTAAATATTTTTGCTTAATATTTTTGTGGAAACCATTATGTATTTTTAGGTTAGAAAAAAAAAAATAGAAAAAGAAAAAAACTACCTTTATTCGAAACACATTTACATTTAGTCATTTAGCGGGCACTTTTATCTAAAGCGACAGAAATAAATCTTTTGTACTTTACTGTCACTTTGATCGATTTAATGCATTCTTGCTGAATAAAAATATTAATTTCTTAAAAAAACAAACAAACAAACAAAAACTTACTGACACTTAACTTTTGAATGGTAGTGAACTTGCTTGGTTATCTCTGAAGCTCATATAAATGTATTTTAGACCATTTGACGTGACGTTATGATGCGTTTGATTCCTGTCTGAAATCAGTTTCCTTGAATTCACACAAACCGCTGCTTATTTAGTCAATGACTGAGCCAGACCCTTTTCCCCTCTATTCTTCACCCTCCCATTTCCCTTTTACCACAATCACAGTTCTAACTGTGAAAGTGGTCTAACATTACCCAATCTGTAACATTACAAAAAAGTTCTGTTTTTAAATCACCACATACTCTCATACAGCATTTATGAACACATGTGTCACTCTCTCCCTCGGCCAAACTCAAATCCATCCTGACATATTGTTTTGAATCACTACTTTCCTCTCGGTGGTCCCTGCAGCGAGTGGACTCACGGTCCAAACCCTTTATTAAAGCCATTTCTGCACAACAACCTACATGCACTGCAATTATTCATAAACCATCATTCAAACCGCCAGCAATCTTTTGAGCTCCATCATATAAGCTGACTGATTGTGGCTGAATAGGCATTTGTGAGGTGTGTGTTTAAGTCTATTTTATCTCTTACCCCCTGCCATTTGACTGCACTAATGCAGAGGTGGTGTGACCGCACGCGCGTTCGCGCCCCACGGAATGTCCAGTGGAGGTTGTGGAAATTGTAATAATTTGTTGTATTGATCTCTTTTTGCCACGGAAGCCAGTTCCCATTGTGGCCGAGCAGAAATAGACACTTCATCGATTCCCTCTCTATAGCCAGACTTCCAGGCTTGGGAACGAGGCTCCCCGCTGCCGCGGGTCCCATTGTCTCCTATGCAGAGAAATTTGAATGACCTCTGATAAAACCATCTTTACGCCGGCCCCCTTGGCGTGAAGGAAAGCTCTGCCTTAATCCAACTTCAGGACCGCTGCCGCATTCTCTGATTTAAGATTAGTGCCCGCTACCTGGTGGGCTTGCGAGGGGTGTCATTACGGCTGATTTAAGATGCCACAGTTACTGTGGGACCAAAGATGAATATCAGAAAGCTTTGTGTGAATGACAGTATTTGAAACTGCTCTCAAGTTTCATGCTAATTTCGCTGAATGAGAGTCATTATGTGTAACTGTGAGAAGGGAGATTTGATCTGGATCAGAATAACAGACCTTAGAGCACAAGAACTTTCTGGGAAAAGATTTATGAGTCATTCTGCACATTCGGATGTGCTGATGCTTTGGCCGTGTGTTGGTGTAAGGTTTTTAAACTTAAAAGGAGATATTATAGTTTGGTGATGTGGTGCAGTGGTTTACATGTATGTTGAGATTTGCTTCTCTCATGGGGATGGATGTTTGAATCTGGCTTGTGTAATTTTCTTGTCCCATTTCCTGCCCTTTATACCGATAATTTCCTGTTATTTCTACACTGAAAATCGATGTAGAAACAATTTCACTCTTTTTTGTGATAGTATATTTCACAAACAATTACAAAGAAATGACAGGTAACACATGCAAGTAAAAGTGAAATTTCACAGTAGAAAAACTGGAATATTTTATTTTAAAACAATATTTGTAATCCAATAAACTTTGTTTTCCAAATTAGTATGATTAATTGTACTACAAAAGAGTATTAGTAATATTTATTAATATTATTATGTTGTTGTTGTATGTGTTTTTTGACTCAAAGGCTCCCATTGTCCTCAAAATAAATCAAAGGCCCCATGACTTTTCCAGCTGTTTGTGATTTAGTGGATAAGGATTAAGAATAAGAAAAGTCAAAAATATTTTTCATTCATATATATATATATATATATATATATATATATAAAGGTATATTTTTGCCCATGGAGTTTTACAATAAATTAAATATTTAAATATTAAATATTAAATATTTAAATTACCAGGAATAGAAATCACAAACATTTAGACTACGTTATAATTCCAGGTTTTTCAAGACAGTGGGAACCCTGGTTCTTAATAAATAAATAAATACATAAGAAAGAAATATCTTCATTTTTTGTAAAGTTTTACCTTAATTTAATACTTGTTTTATTTTAAACCAATTTAAGTAATTTTGAGGCCCCCTTGAAAGTTTTCTGAGGCCTCCTTTTGGACCTTGGTCCTCTCTCCATTTTTAATTTTCAAAATATTTGTTATATATATTTGACAATATTTCACAAATGTCATCTTTTATCATTTAGATGCCTAGTAGTTCATGAAAACTGTTTAAGAAGTGTTGATATTGCACTTGCTGGGGCTGTTAATGAGTTTTGCTGGCGGTGGAGCAAGAGAAATGCAGATGCTCCGACTTTCAGAGCCTTCTTGCTTCAGGTAAAACGGTCCAACTCCACTCCCCTCTCTGCAGAAAGCACTAGCAGAAAGAGACGAGGCCAAAGAGCAGGTGAGAACGACACACATACATACACACGCAGCCTTGGTCCTCGTACACTCTCCAAGTGTGACACCCCAAACATCCATAAAGGCCAGCGGAGTCTGTTCCTACACTTCTCACTCACAGCCTTAAAGGTCAGCTATGTCCAAGTCCCAGCATTTACGGATCACACACACACACACACACACACACACACAGCGACATACACACATAAGCGTGTTCGCCATAGGGCCGTGACCGTGGCTTGTTTGTTTATTTATTCATGCACTTGAAGCCCCTGTCAGCAGGCCGGTTCTCCTCGGCAGGAAGTGAACTAGAGGATTTGTAATGTTCTCGGCTCTGATTAGCAAGGAATGTCATGTGACAGCACAAGGATTATCTTGTTCTGGAATGAGAGGACTAAATGTGGAAAGGTACTTTAGAGCCTTAATTCCAACATGTAATATTTCATAATGTCATACATGTGGGTCTCAGATTGGATAACCGTTGTCAGGTAGGCGCTTCATAAAGCCTGAGACTTCATTAATCCAGGTCTCTGCAAGTTCCTTTGAAATCATTTAAATTCCCTTCAACCCCTTCTGTCTTTTTCATGGTTAGAAACTTCCAGTGATAAATAATGAATGCTCCTCTCTTTCTTTTTCTCCCTCCCTTTCTTTTCTTTGGGGTGTAAGGTAAGCTAAATACACCGGTGGGTTCACAAAGGCAAAGCTTGAGGTATTTTAACCGTGACTGGGAGAGATCGGGATCATTTGTATGTGTCGTTTGATCTGTGATGGACCCTGCATTCGCTCGCTAATTACGGCGGGCTGAGACAGTGTCATATCGACCACCCAGCACTCTCATCACCTCTGTGAGAGAGAGACAGTGAGAGAGAAATGAGAGAGAGTTATAATCAGCTACCTCACACCTTCACTTCAGACATCTCACACAGCAACACTCTCTCGTTTGGGAAAAATCAAGTATTTATTTACCTCATTGGCTTTGTTTGCTTAAAGGGAAAATGTTATGTGCACTAAGCATACTAAGGACTGTTTCACAACACACACATACGCAAGCGACACACTTTTATTTTGGCACCCATATTAACAGATAACAGAATGTTATACTATGTCATAGTGCTACGTAGCATATAGTTTCAGTACAACAGAATGCTCTGGAAATCTATTAACATGATCTTTCACCATATAGTAGAAGTAAGTTAAATAATGGAGCAAACTATTCGTCCATATAAAAGGGTTAGTTCACCTTAAAAATAACAAGTCTGTCATTTTCTGGTCCTCATGCATTTCCAAAACTTTTCTTTCTTTAGTTAAAGCCGATGTTTTCAAAGAGTTTTGTCCCAAAGCGTGTATTTCTTTCTTGTATTTATTTGTTTGTGTAACAGAATTTATAGTAGGGATGTAGCATTAGCCTAGCAGTTGAAGCACTGAGCTTCTTTTTGAGTAGCATTTAGAATGCTCTGAAAATATATTTATAAACATCATCTTCCACAACAGACTTTTATGGAGTAAATGATTGAATGAACTACACCCCTGCTGAAAACAAAACAAAACAAAACACTAAAACCAGCCAAAGCTGGTTAGCTGGTCTTAGATGGATTAGGCTGGTTTTAACTGGTCTTCCAGCCTGGCCAAGCTGGTTTTAGCTGGTTGGCCAGCTAGTCTCCTAGTCTGACCAGCTAAAGAAGTGGTCAAAACCCCTTTAAAACCAGCCTGCAAACCAGCCATGAGCAGGCTGGAGAACTAGCTAAAATCAGCCAACCAGCTCAGGCTGGTTGTTTAAAAAACAAAGGCAAATTATTTGACCAGTTCATACTGTACAATCTTATTTCTAAAGAAAACAACTATTTCACGAGGTGGTGATCTATTTTACAGTGGGATTTGTATGGAAATGTATACATTTTAGAAAAAAAAGTAAGCACCTAACCATCAGAGGAGCATAAGCAGAAGAAATTGTACGTAATGTGTGAGACTACAAATCAACTACATGTGAGAACATTCAAATTCATACCACCAATACACAAAATCAAAAAACCTAAAATAGTTATGAATTGCCAGACTGTATGGTTTGTAGGTTTGTGTGTGTGTTTTAGGTTCAGTTCCTTGGAAAATAATTACCAGTGAATGTTAATGTGATGTAAATTTGATTTCACAATTATCAAGTTTGTAATATTAAAGGAAATAATAAATGTAGTAACCCATAAATATGTTTATTGTCATAATAGAGCCACAGAAACACCTGCTGTTGCTTTTACACTGCATACACACTCCTTATGTGTGTGTGCTGTGAAACAGACCCAATTGCTGTCAAAAGTAAGGTTTTAAATATTCATCATTAATGCTAAAGCAGCTCTGGATTAAGTGCTTGTAGATTTAGCAGCACTAGTGATGCCCACCACAGACAGGCCTGTTGAATTCAATCCATTTGCTTCCTCTTTTATTTCAACCAATCCATAGCTGTGTTTATTTTAGGTAAAATTGCCACCTACATTGCAAATGAATCACACCACCCAATCCTTAAAAAAGATGAAGCATTTCCGGTTATCCGATCAACGATTTTAAATAGTAAAAACAGCAGCTGGCTTTGTCGGCAGCCCGGATAAATCTATATTACAAATTGCTTTTGTGAGAACTGGATGAGCAGCCGATTTTTTTTGTATTGAACTTTTGTCCTATTCAGTGACCACTGTGGGAAAAGGATACTGATCCGCTAGCAGGATCAATACAGACCTGGAACACTCTCCAGCTCTCATTCTTCAACACACACACACACACACACACACACACACACACACACACAAACAACCTAAACAAACAAACAAACACACACACACACACACACACATGTTGGTATTGGTGGTTTACGGGGACTCTCCATAGGCGTAATGGTTTTTATACTGTACAAACTGTATTTTCTATTGCGCTACACCAACCCTACATCTAAACCTACCCCTCACAGAAAACCTGGTGCATTTTTAGATTAATATGTTTTTTAAGCCTTTTGAATTACAGGGACACAGGTAGTGTCCTCATAAACCACCTTCATATTGTAATACTTGTGTGATACCCATGTCATTATACAAATGTGTATCCTCATAAACCACCCAAACCAGTGCACACCTGTTTAGCCTACTGAACAAACACAACATTTTACTGTTTGCATTTCTTGTACAAACCTCTTTTTTAGGCTATACAAACCTCTTTCTATGCTCAAGTACTGTCTGTCACTGTCTTTAATCACTGTATTATACTGAAAGTTAAATTTTTACACATTTGTACTTTCATTACCAAAAAGTGTTGTTACCAATGTCCTGTTACACATTTGTATTTACACATACCATTCAGTGGGCTGTTACATAGGTGTAGTTACACAAACATTACAGCTGTAGATACTATGTACCAATGTGTACTTACACTGTGGTTACATACTATGTACACATCTAGTTACTATGCAAGTGCACAGGTATTAGGGCCACTTAATATAAAGTGGGACCTATTTGTGTCCTCATAAACCACCCAAACCAGTGCACACACACACACGTTTTGTGGGAATACTTTAAACACACAGAAGTGCGTGATGGGCAGGTGGTTCACCAGACAGTGTCGAGTGCCCTCTCTCACTCATTGTGCTCGTACGTGTGCATTTTTTTGTCCTGTTCATCCGTCATGCAAGCGGACTGCGGGATAATGCACATCATTTTAAACACAATCATCTCCATTCGTGTTGCGGTGTGTCGCCTCATTACATGTAATAGCGTGATGAGATGTGTGTATGGATTCATAACATTAAAATGTCAAAAGAATTTTAAAGAGTCCATTTTTCGCTCTCTTTCTCTCCTGTGTGAAATGAAGCAGTTTGTGTAGCCATCTCTCTCTCTCTCTCTGTCTGTTGCTCTGATGGCATCATTATTTCTAAGTGCCCACCCTGGCACATCAGCTGTCAAATTAGCACACTGCGTTTTAATGATTCACCTCATCTACCAAATAAAGCGTACCCATTGGCTCATTATTGATCTTCATTTACCCTGATTGGTCCCACTCGCTGGAATGGCACCGATTAAAAATCCTTTGGAAACGCACAGTCGGCTGAGAGATGATGGGTGAAAGCGGGCGCAGAGGGGGATAGACGAGGTGTCAGATAAATGCAAACATGATTGGCATGTTCCCGGTTGGTGCGCCGGTGTCACAGGTCGTGGTGCCGTGTTTCCGTGTCCTTCAGGCCTCTATTACTGAGCCGAATGCAGCAGGCTTATGGCCGTCATAAAACTACAGTCCCTCACCATAATGGCCATTGACATTATCAGCAGAGTCATTATACACACTCACAGCAAAGTCACTGCCAGACAACAGCAACTGGCAAACTGGATAATTTGACTAATTTAAAAGCTTTTAAATGAGGCTGACTGTACAATTGTTTTTAACAAGTTTTAATTGACTAATCACATTATTTAAATGTGTTTTCCACCTATTTATATTTTAATTGGTATAGTTTTTGAAGTGCACCTGCATGTATTTGTTAAAAAAAAAAGCATGGGCTTGCTTTGTAATAATATTGATTTAATGCCGCATGCGTTAAATGCAACCTCAGCAGACTGATTTGCTTTAATGTAACCATGTATTTTCCACAATATTGCTCATCTAATGGCAGTAAGGACGAGACACACTTCTCTGCTTTCCTCAGACACTTTAATTAGCAGCTCCCATTAAAGGTAATACACATTTATTGTGAATGAGCCCGTTGTCCGCATCAAGTGATTGCATTCCTCTCCACCATCAGATGCTTTCCTTATGAGGTTCTGGAGGAAGAAAAAGAAACAGGGAGAGAGGAGAAGGTGAAGATCTGTAATCGCAAGCATGAAGTTTGAAAATAATATTCTCGTTCTCTCTTTTTCCCCAATGTGTTTTCTAAATTCATTTATATTAATGTCACAAATCTCCTAGATGAGGGCAGATGTTCTCCCACCCACACTGCAGCTGTGGGACTGGTGTTTTAATTTAGCCTGACTTCACTGCAATAAACCTTTATATCATTCTTTTATTAGCTGCTAATATTAGACTACCTCTCAGCCTGCTACGGCTTTATCCAATGACTTTAATAAGCACTACAGGCTTTTTTTGGAGTAGCAAAAGAAACACTTACATTTCTACATGTATGCTAACTTCCTTTAGCTCTTGGTGTTTAACTGGCAGGTGCATTTAACACAGATTGTTTATCCTGGATTCATGTTACAATAACTTAGTGGAGAACATTTGGCTTTCGTCTTTAGGTTTTTAGTTTTGTACTCTGTTAAAAACATTTTTAAATATATTAATCATATTAAAATATATTAAATTAATAAAAAAAATTATATATAAAATATATTTTTAATATACTGTATTCAATAATATAAAATTTTATTCCTGTTATTGTAAAGCTGGTTTACATTACTCCAGTCCTCAGTGTTACATGATCCTTAAGAACTCATATGATAATATGCTGACTTGCTGCTCAAGAAACATTTCCTATCGTTATCATTATTAAAAATAGTTTAATCATGACAACTCTCAGAAGATTTTAGCATGGTGATGGATATGACAATGTTAATGTATTTGGTCTTGGCGGAATAGATCTGCTACGCTGCGCTGCTGCTGCAAGCAAGTACAGGAATGTGCTACTGCCAATGCATACGGCGATACGGTATTTAAAGGTCCCATATTGTCAAAACTGAAATTTCCTGTTTTTTTCACGATAACTGAGGTCTAGGGACTATTTAACTACCATGTAAGTTTCAAAACAGTCAGTCCACAGTAAAATGCACACAGTCTGCATAAAGTAGCTGTGATTTTTCACGAACCGTTGTGACTTCCGTAAAAAGTTGAGTCACCCCCCCGAACACCGCCCACCGTCCCACTCTCCTTTTGCCAAACCCCCAGACAACATCGCGTCCATGGTATTGCTGAGCAATGACAACATGGAAACATGTCGAAAAGGTTAACTTTAACCACGAAAACCAGATCGGCTGACCTGTAACGTTACACTCTCACTCAAAGGATGGACGATCTGACAGGATTGTTACTATGAGGTGGATCACATCTAACGTGCATAGTAAAGACAAACTCACCGTGTCTATCTAGTCATGATGAAGATGTATATACATTTCAATTTCAGCAGGCAACTATTTTTACAGCTACATTATTGTTCCAGCCACAATTAATCACAACAATGTATTTACAATTACAAATGATTATATATAAATCGTCAGTTTGTTGTTTTACACACATGTACACAGACATTATTTCATACACGACATAGTCGTGAGATGCAAGAAACATAGAAGCTGGTACTTATACCACAAATATATATTCTTAAGGACATCAAAACCTAAAATAAAACTCCAGAAAGGTGTACAATATGTGACCTTTAAGACATACTGCTGCTGCACGAATAGCATATAAAATAACCCGTAGCAGGTCTATACAGGTGGAGCTGGGGAAGGTGGAGGGTTTCAGAGAAACTGCAGGAATCTCGTGAATGCTAGCCAGCCATATAAATGCAAGGCAGTAAGCTCATTGGCTGCATATGCAGCATGAACCAATCAGCTTGTGCCAAGTCGTTTAACTCTGAATATCATCAGTTACGTTAACAACCCATCAGCCTGCGCCATCTAGAGTTTCATGACTAAACTATATTTTTGTGCTGCTTAATATTTTTGTGGTTTTCAGGACCATTTGATGAATAGAAAGTTCAAACGAACAACATTTAAATGAAATATAATGTTTTGTGACATTATAAATGTCTTTTTTTGTAACTTTTGAGATCTTGCAGAACAGCAGGATGGTGTAGTTGTAGCAGGTACCAAAAAGGAAGCTATTTGGATCAAATCTCGCCCTCTTGGATACATCATTCCTTACCTGGACATCAAAGATGGCAGCAGTTTTTCGGAACTCACTCCTTCAAGCACAGGCGGAGGCATCTATGTCGGCTAATCTGTGATAAGGGTCTGTATTCTCTCCTGGGTGAGCTTTATATGAATAAACAATAAATACTTGTTTTTGCCCAGCTTATGATATGAAAACAGGAAGCAATTTTCAGCCTGAAGTAATAATACAGTGCTGTAAGTGCTACATTTTCAGCTCTTCCTCATTTTTAGTTTTATATGTTGAGTTCAGAATTAATTTACCATCAACATATTTCATTCCAAAGGCAACCTCTATCCTCTGTCTATAATACACATTGTTCTGTCAGTGCAGACTATAAATGGGCTGTAGATAATTGTAGGGGGTTTCTCTAATAGCGGTCAGGGTGAGCAAAGATGGGGCCCTGTCTTATGTAGGCACACTGCCTGTGTGAGTGTTTTTCTATGGGGCATTAAACTTGTCTGTCCCCCAGCCTGGGAATATGAAGCCAACCTGCCAGAGGATTATTATGGCTGGAGAAATGGTCAAGCTTGATGAATCCAAAGGAAATTGGCTTTGAAACAGCCTCATCTTGGGTCAAAGCCATTACTTGCTATATCTTCTAACTGGGAACGGCAGGAAACACATGAACATAACAAGTAGAACCGACCAAGACAGACTGCACAGAATAGGACTTAAATACAGGGGATGATTGGGGAAACACAGGTGTATGCAGGGCCGGATTTATGCATAGGCATTTTAGGCACGTGCCTATGCTCGCTTGTCCAGGGTGAACCCAAACACAATGAAGAGAGATAATATTTTTTTAAGCTATGGGCTATCTACAACAGTAAAGAACCAAAACCCCATGAAGACAAATATAACAACCAATAGGGTAAAAATTACAAACTATTTCCATGTTTTCCACCTTTTTATGTACGAAAATCATGCTGTCTTTCTCCCGTTCTCTCTCACAGACGCACACACAGTACAGACACGCACTCGTGCTCGAAGCCACAGCAAAACGATGGCCATTTGTCAGTAATTGCAGAAGTTATATTTTAATTATCCGGAAACTCTTACATACATATTTTCAGTCGTCTTCTCTATGTCAGTGTGTCACTGTGTGTGCTCTGTTGTTGACTGCGAGAACAGTATCTGAAAATAGATTAATTTTTCTCTCTGTAGTGCTTGATGCTAGGCCTGTTCATCGCAGAGTGTTTATGGTTTGCTAGCAATTTCTGAGTGAAAATTGTTTCTACAACTTTTTTTTTTCTCCATTGTAGTGGTGTCCGCAAAGAAATAATGGTAGACCATAATTTTTTATATAGTTGTATTTTTTAATAATATAATATAATATAATATAATATAATATAATATAATATAATATAATATCAGGTTCTTGAAGCAGTTCAACTTAAAGATTCGCTATTAGTATACGCTGCTGCTGAACACTGCTGAGAGACGCACAGACGCAGGTTCACACGCGCTTAATTCTCTCTCTCTGTCTCTCTCTCTCTAATATCTGCATTAGCCTGCATATAAATGGCTCAAACCTCTGTTATTAGATCTAAAATGACGTTTTGGAATTTGCAACGGTAGGTTTGGGATGAGGTATGTAAGAAATTACTTCAACACACAAGATTTCAGGACGGAAACATGACAGATGTCTTGAAATAAATCATCTGAACAATGTCTTGAGGTGGTTGTGACTCCAGGCCGTTACAATTATTAGAGAAATAATGCATTTCCGAAGTGGTAATATGGCCACAACGCCGGAGCCTATTAATGGAACGGTTCTCAGTTCTCAAACAAATTAAGACATTTGATTTTTATTGACTGAACTGAACATGAGCGCTTATTGTGATAGAAAACACTGTAACGGTTTCCACTGATTACGAAATATTTTTGTTTGCTGGGGTGGTAATATTATATATTAATAGGGGGGGCCCAAAAATTTGTTTTGCCTATGTCATGATAAGAGGTAAATCTGGCCCTGAGTGTATGGGATGACTAATCAAACTAATTAAAAAAATGAGGACAGGAACATGACCAAATAAGGGAACAGAAACAGGGGCAAAACATGACACAG
Source organism: Sinocyclocheilus anshuiensis (assembly GCF_001515605.1). Classification (NCBI taxonomy): domain Eukaryota; kingdom Metazoa; phylum Chordata; class Actinopteri; order Cypriniformes; family Cyprinidae; genus Sinocyclocheilus; species Sinocyclocheilus anshuiensis. The sequence continues at coordinate 2,361,064 of NW_015552531.1, forward strand.
ACAGTCCAAAAGTCTGACAATAACATAATTTATATAATATAATTAATATATAATGACAAAAGAATCTGACATACTTCTTTGGAAAGAAAATAATGATATATAATTGAATATAGAATATTGTATAAGTATATAGTATTATTTATTATTATATAGTATTATATATTATTATTATTATTATTATTTGCTTGTATTTAAAATAATTGTTGCATGTGTTTTGTGATGTACACACACATACACAATTATTATAATATATACTTATATATATATTTATATGTACTATATTATAGTATGTACAAAATAATTCGAAGATGATAGATAGATAGATAGATAGATAGATAGATAGACAGATACATTTGTTTTAGTGCTTTTTTATTGAATTCCACAATATTTGTCATGCAATGCAATTAAATGTTAAGTATACAGTTTTGGTGTTTATGTTAGTTTATGTTGGCATGTTAGTATGTTATTTTTTGGAATATGCATTTTTGCACTTTATAATTATGTTTATACTGTAAATATATTTTGTTTTTAAACACTCATACTACAGTAATTGCTGTCTGCTGCTGTTATTGTGCACCTTAGCAGGCATTCCTACTGTGAGTTTGGGCCAGGCATTAGTTTGGAAAGTATATTCAATTGAATGAACCTTGACTTTGTAACACTCATCATTTTAATATGTCAGTGCAGTGAGGGATTTATGTGAGTGAGGGAAAGCTGGTACTTTCTGTACCAGCTTTAAAACTGGATAACTGAATGTGGCTTGTCCCCTGTACCTTGCTGCGTCCCATCTGTGTCTCCCTGCTGTTCCTGCAACACCGACCAATGCATACACACACCTCATTATCTCTGAGTAACCTCAGCAGGCAGGAAGAACTATTGCTTATGTTGTTTTTGTTGTTGTTGTGTGTTGCATAAGCTCCTGCACTTGCATACTGAACTCTGTGTCTGTAGATATATTAGCAGGAGTTTACCGTGGCCAGCCTATCAGCTGAGCTGGCAGAGCTGCAGAACATGCAAAGAGGTCTGTGGCAGGAGTATACTCAGTTTTGATTATAATGGTGTGTGACGTCTGGTTTTTAGTTTCCATTTGCGACAGCAGCTTAATTAAGACACATTTAACTCATCAGAAGGCATCCAGTGGCTTAGACCAACAGAGAATGACCTCCCAGACAACTGTTTGGAGATGACAGACGTAATGAAATGATAATTGTAGATGAGTAACTGGTGCAGCTTAGTTCAGACGTAAGCAGATGAGGGTCAGCTAAGGGATGGATTCATTTCTACCTTGTACCATTTGTTGTCATCTGCTGAATCACTCCTGACTCATTTTCATTGATTTTCAGGCCTCTTACATCTCACTTCTCTTCCAGACTTAAGATTCTGTTTCTCAACTTGTGAATGTTATTTTACTTTTATAACCACATTTTACTTTGTGCTTGTGCTGTCAGCTTATGCAGAGGCCAATTCCCGTGCTCTCCTGAATCTTTTTTTATTTTATTTTGTATTTAAAGATATTAACAGTTTATTCAGCAAGGCAAAACTAAATTGATCTAAAGTGACAATAAAAGGGATCTATAATTTAAAAAAAAAAGCTTTAAAATAAATATAATGTAAAATAAAAATTCTATAAAAAGAAACATTTTGTTTTAATCCTATTTTACAATATTAATGTTTTTAATTGATCAAGTAAATGCAGCCTTGGTGAGCATAAGATTTTTATTTTTTTTTTTAAACATAAAATAAAACACTTACCAATCCCAAACTTTTCAACGGTAGTGTACAAGTTCATGTCATTTGTTTATGGAAAAATAATAATATAAAAACATAACAAAAATTAATAAAATATCTGATAAAAACAATAAGCAATAAAAATTCAAGTAAAAGTATAACTTAGTATAACAAGAGACGCATTTGTAATGAGAGAATGAACCAATCTTTTGCTTTTGATTTTTATATATTTTTTTGTTCTTTATTTCCCAGCATGCAGTTGTGCTTTGTGAATGCTTGCTGGATTTGCTTGTTTAGAGAATGCAAGGTCATGGTTGAGAGGAGAAGTCCTAAACTGCACTAAACACCTGGAGAACTCAAATCTACATTCACCTTCAATCACAGCTCTTCGCCATACAAAGGTACAGTACAAGTGCCCTTTATTTGTTGTTGTCTTCCTCCTCACATTTCGCATGTTTCTTCTTCAGCCCATGTGTGTTGTCTTCATTCAAAGGTTTGAAGGTCAACTCACTGTTGTCTTCTGCCTAAGTTATTCTAAGTTCTTCCAGCACACACTTTTCTCTGCTTTCATAAAAAGGATTCAGTCTGGGTGTTTGTGTGCGCTGAACGGTAAGAAATAAACACATTTTGAGTCAAGTCACTCCAGTAAAGACAATAGAGCGCAGAGAGGTGCATTGAGCTGACATAAAAGCCCTGACGAACACATGGGCCATGCACAACAGCAGTGAAGACCAAGCGCACGCTTTCACCCCATTGTAGTGTGACACAGAACGGGTTTGGATGGACCTCCTCCCCCTTCCCTTTGCAATCACGCATCAGCTTTTACTGAGGTCTATTTACCATCCACTCCTGATTGAAAACACTCATCCTCTCTGACTGAAAAAGGCCACACATATCAAGACGGAAGGACATGCCATCCCTGAGAGCTGATTAGCTATGAGGTAGAGAGCCCTACAGCATGCTCTCGTGAATGGCATTTTGGACTTGTCGTATAGGGGCTCTCTTAATTACTTTACCCAGCCCTGTTTTAAAGTATCTCTCATTCTGTGTCTCCGTCCCGCCAATTATTCATCACTGAAGTGCCGTTACTAAGGCATTAGGTGGTCGCCATAAAAATTGTTGCCAGTACCGGAGCAATTAACGAATCCATTAGTACTATCTGTAAGGAATCGCATGCTCTCTGCCCACTCTTGGTTTTTAAAATGTAACTGTGCCGGTGCCACGAGGACACTCGTATATGCTTGTACATTTGGACAAGTCTTCTTCCATCACGTTTCCTACTTGTAAAACTTGTATGTTTAATTTAGCAGTGTGTCATTATTAATATACATATTTAACTAGTTAATCATCCATAGAGCCTTTTAATTAGTGGAATAGATCAATGTTTAATGCTGTCTTTAACAATACATGGCTGCAATATTTTAATTCAAGTCGTAGTTGTGTTGATGATGCCTCCCCGAGCATGCTGGAGCCCGAGGCCTCTTATTTCAGCTTTTGTATGTGATTAAATATTTAATTGCTGAACATAAACTATGTAATAGTTTATGTTAACATGTAATTTTTTTTCTTTATTAGTAGAGCATCACACGCACAGTTGCATACTTTGTCAAACCCCTTAACACTTTGTGTTGAATTTTAATGCACATCTTGTCAAAGTAGTTTTTCAAACCTGTAGAAGGTCATTTGACAACAGTTGACTGGGATCGTAAACCTACTACTTTTATTCAGGGGCCGCACTTTCTTAAGTGTCCTACATTGACACTTAAGAAAAATAATAGGACAATTCCTTCAACCCTGAAACACAATGCAATGTGTATTTCAAATAATGGGTAAAACACCTGTGAAAAATCAATACAGAACATTCCGTCATATTAACACCGTACACTGGGACATTTTTGTGGAGTTTTTTTTTTAGAGTTTAAAGAGTTGATTATTTAGAGTTTATAGAGTTTTATTATTGTTATTATTATTATTATTATTTAAATAATTGGTATATTTGAAATAAAGTGGTAAATCAGATAAAAAAGTAATAGGATTTTAATATTTATTATTATTTAAGTAAAATAAAATTGTAGAACTGATAGAAAATGTATTATTAAAAGTTACTATTGTTGTTGTCAGTCAGACATTTACTCTAATCTTCCAAATTAAATTATGTGAAATGCAAACACATTTATGTATAGAAATATTAAAAGTGACAGCATTAATTACTGGTGACTTGGCATTGTAATTATTTTTCTGTATAACTTACTCATTATAATTATTTCATAATTGTAACAAATTCCATTGACTTGTGCCCGTAAGTATCCAACCAGCAACTGCATAACAACATATTAACATAACAACCCCTCACAAAACCTGATGCCCTGGCAACCATCATTAATTTCCTGTTTTGCACAGGTAAGCACCACTCACATTTTCTTCAGGAAATGTGAAAATCATAATATTACTAATAATTCTAGTAAATCATGCTTTCCATGTGCACTCTAGCCATCAGTTGATTCATCTTCGGTTACGATTCCAGGAAGTGATAAGTCACTATGTCCAAAGTCTTCACACACGCATGCATTCATCTCTAGCCTGTCTCCCTTTTTTCTTTCTCCACTCTTTCCGTCTCTATCTGTATGATTTGGATTAGAATAATTATTTAACCCGTATCTCTGGTGAATGTGGAAGCCTTCCCGTTTTCAAGCTTGTGGTGTCAATAGCTACTGTTTAATCCCTGATCCCCCGAGCACCAGAGGTTGACACACGATACAACAGAATTGTCTTTATTTCAGTGGCAGAGTGACATCCCTTCCATTCTATTTGCCTCTCTCTAATCCATGCAGATGTGAGACCATTCAGTCTGAGGTAAAGAAAATTGACACAAATCACTTTTGGATCCGTGTGTGTGTGTGTGTGTGTGTGTGTGTCGCAAGGGGAAAGCAAGAGCGTAATATACAAGACAGCTTGCATCTGCATTGTTGGCACTTTTTCACTGCAAAAAGGGGTTTAATATGCAAAAAGGCAGTGAAGGGTAAATGTGTAAGTGTGTCTGAGTGAGAGAGAGAGAGAGAGATTGAGTGGTCTTACGAGCAAACAGCCATCTAAAGGTGCTTAACTCCACAAAGCTCTACAGCACTATTCAACATCTATTCAATGCCACTGCCAAGATTAAAAACCAGCATGTTCAGAGTCGTGTCATCCTATAGATCCTCATCTGCTTTGTAAGTCAGGCATAAACTAACGTTTGAATGTTTACAGAATATTCACATGCTCCACTTTCCTGTAATTGAACTCATATCTTGTCCTTATACTTTAAAAGGTCTCTTCAGATGAAAAAAAAAATGTCCATGATTGGTTGCTTATAAAATCTCTAGTTGGTTTAATGAAAGTGCTGTAAATAAGTCATGTTGAGTGGTAACTACTACAAATAGAAATACATACATTCTGGGGGTGGAAAGGCAATGCAAATGCAGTTTATGCATTTTATAGACACTTTTATGTAAATAAATGTGCATACAGTCATACATTTTATCAGTTGCTCTGTCCCCTAAACATAGTAAGCTGCCTATGTAGGCAACATTTTAAGGCACTTTTGGCATCAAAGCTGTTCAAAAGGTTGGCAATTTAATTTGCCTCATTTTAAATGATTTTAAAGCAACATCTCATGTATTCTTCACAGATAAAGCAGTCCCATAGTGCACTGCGACAAGCTTAGTGAAAAAAATAACTCCAAGATGGCAGTGCAGGTGAGAGATATCTTAATTATATTTCATTCAGTGCTTAAAAATTATGATAAAATTATTTATTTTATCCAATATTTGTGTGCTCAATGTGTTTTATGCGTATTAGAGTGTTATATTGTTTGCTTAGCAACATGCTAATATCAGTCTCTGTTAGAATCAATTATGTCTTCTATGCGGAGTGCTTTTTCTGTGGCATGAAGAGTTGTTTCTTATGTAGAGAGTTCAAAATCAGTTAATTATGAGGTTCAGTGATGGTTAGGATGCTGCCTTTGAAGGGAACTGTCTGTGGAGTGAGAGCTCATAGGTTTTGGGAAGGATGTGGGCTGCATCTGAAATATGGAAACTCCCTGAGTAGGTACTACTTATGAATAAGTACTTTGTGACTGTTGCTCTATATAGTATGAATGTAATTCAGATGTACCTGGTTTTCCCGGAATATAAATTACAGTATACGCCAGTCATTATGTTGTTTTTTTCATATGACCTACCAGCGTCAGTTGAATCACTTCACTGCCATTCACAAATCCTCTCCTGTGGCCTCATGGGATAATAAAGTGTCCATAGATTACTGCAGTAAAGAATTATTTTTGTAGGCCAAGCCAGAAGGTAGCATTACCCTGGTTCCCTCAACAAGAACCCAATGGATTTTTCCATTGGCTCTTTGATTATTGTAGAAAATAAGCGCTGTGAAAATATCTTGAGCATGTGTTAACCACACACCTTATTTTAGGCATTTAACCAAAAACCCATTCAAAAAACCATTGCTTTTGGGACGCTGTAACCAGAAATACTAAAATGCTAACACGTTGCCGGGTTTAAACCTACAAAAATACGTCACCCCTGCAGTTCTCTATTGAATGCGCACTTCAGAATCTCGCTAGAGGTTGTAGGTCACCCAGGCACATTTTGTCTACTTTTTTATGAATACTGTGAACTCAGACATATTACTCTTTTCACATACTGTTTTTTTTTTTTTTTTTTTGCATATGCAAAAAATATACATATGCATATTCAGATGCAGCTCCATTATGTGTGCTTCCTGTGAAATGAACACATGATGTTGCTAGCAGTTGAGATACAGGAGCACTGTAATTGATAAAACCCTTTTTTTCAATGGTTTGAGACTATTTTATTTACTATGCTTTTCTCAGTTCTATGAACATTAATTGTTTATAGCATTCGTTCAGTGTTTTGTAAAGAAAAATGGACGCTATCCAGTCTTCCTACTGTCCGCAGCCTAAAACCAGCTCTTTACTTCCTTCTGGAGCTTGTGATGATGTGTCTGTGAATTTATGTGACCACTTGCGCCATTTTGATCGATAGATCTATAGATTTCCTTGACTTCACACTTGTGAAATCTGATTAGACTGTTGCCATAGAATAATTTCCGTGGCTTTGAGCATTTGCAGGCGGCCATGTGAACACATTGGGAGGTGAGTGACGCCTCGCATCTCAGAGCGTGAATATGCGTGTGTGGCACAGTGGTGAAAAATATGGGATATATTAACAAAAGAGCTGAGCCTGCCTTTAACATACATTAGACAAGGTCCTCTAAAGCACTCTAGTGCAGCAGTAATTGACACACTATAGTGAACGCTGTGTGTGTTTCCTTCTCTCTTAATCGCCTTTCTTTAATCTCTCTTCTTGGTTTGATTCTTGCTGTTTCTCTCTTTCTCTCTGTCTCTCTCTTTTCTCCGTCTCTCTCTCTGTAGTTGTGCATACAGAAAGCCACTTATTGGTGATTACCCAGGAGTGGATTTGGCTGCAGAAGGGAAAGTGATTTTGCTGTGTTGGCTTTGATGAGGCAGAATAAACTGTCAAACATATGGGGGCAGGTGACAGCTTGATGGATTTAGCCAGGGCTGAGAAAATCGTAGAAGATTAGCACTCCCATATTTATTAACCATCAGTAAGGGAGACTAAGAAACAGACAGGCTGGGAGGAGATATGCCTTGTCATCTAAGAAGACAGATATAGTCTTATCAGTTTATTTAAGGCTCCAAAGTGAACATTTGGATTCTATACATGTTTTCAACATATACATGTTTTCATGATTTAACATTATTTGAAACTGAAATCTTTGTTAACATTATAAATGTCTTCTGACATTATATATATATTCATTCAAAAATTGAGAATATGAAATGTTTCTCACACCATATCAGCATTGATTTCTAAAGGACCATGTAACACTGAAGACTGGAGTAATGGCTGTTTTATTTTATTTTATTGATGCATGCCATCACAGGAATAAATTACATTTTACAAGATATTAATATAAGTTATTTTAAAATACTCTTTCACAATATTACAGTTTTTACTTTATTTTTGATCAAATCCAGTCTTTGTAAACATGAGACTTCTTTAAAAACAACATTAAAAAACCTTACCAACCAGAAATATATATCAGATTTATTTTACATATTCTGCAAAACGAACAATAGCTTTGCTAAGTTTACTCCAGGCATAGGTGTATGGGGTCAACTTATCCCAGTAATGGATGAAATGGCCCCGTCTTGTGATCTTTTTGTGCTAAGCAACTGGTTTTTATTTCAGAAGTATGTTTATTAATATGGTTTTAGTTGGCCTATAACCATGCTAACGCTAGATGCTAAATTATCCAAACTGAACCTGTTTCGCCCCCATTTGTGTGCTGAAAGTTACCTACAAAAATGAGATCTTATAATGTATAATGTCATCGTATAATGATCTTATAAATATAATGTTATAATGTTACCCCTTTGCTGCAGGATCTGCAATCAGATCTCACTTTAGTGGACAACATTGTCATCTCTTTCATTTTATTGTACACGATGTTGCTACCCAGAATTCTGTACAACCACACACACACACACACACACACACACACGCATATCTTGCCCACCCCCCATTAGTAGAAACAATCTAAATGTTAAACAGGTTCCCTCCTGAAGTGGTCCGCATTCCCCCTCCTTTGAGATATTTGGCCTGTGGTGCTTTTGTCAAGTTGCCATTGTTCTGTCCGACACACATGGAAACAAAAGAACGATGTGCAATTTGGACCTAATCATAACATCTGTACTTCACTGCTATTTACATTTTCTCTATCAAGGCGGAGAAGAAATGTTAATTTTAGATGGGTCTTTTTATGAGTGGTAATTACTGTCATTAAGAACGCTCGAGAGACTCCGGGGGAGCCGGGACTGGGATGTAGTTTGACGTATTGTATAATTAATACTGAATTAATGTCTTACTTTATGTGGCGCTGGAAGATAGGCCCTTAACAGCTTTGAGAGTCGGCTTGTGCCATTGTCGCTGCACTGTATCCAAGAGAGCACACACACACACACACATACTCACTGTTTGTGCACTGTAAATGAAGATGGTCCGGTCTCGTCTTTTTGTTTGTGTTGATGGGTTTGTCACTGCGAGGGCTCACTGGCTGTTATTGTCTTGTTTTATGTAGTATAGCTGTCTGGCACCTTCAAATCTGGACATTCGAAACATTTTGTTTCTCCTTCTTTCTCCTTACCAAATTGTACCATGATTTTACTATAATAATGTGATTTAGATTCATACAAATTGTATATTTTGTACTAGTATGAGATATTTGTTATGGAGACTCAAAATGCTGCTTCACTAACAAAAAGTAGCTAATTTTTTATACATAGTTATATATTTTATATATATATATATATATATATATGTAAGCTTTCACCATTTTAATAATGCTTTTGACCACACTGGTTCATTTTAGATGGTCTTGTGGTGTGACAATTGAAATTTTGATATACCTATTCTGATGCCATCACATTACCATGGTAACACCACAGTACTGTTTTGTGATTTACTGCTCTGGAAAAGGAACAATAAAATGGATCTGTTACTGCAGAAGTTCTGAACAAGGAACTCAATCTGTGTTTGTGTGTGTGTGTGTGTGTGTCCTTTAGGTGAGTGTAACAGCGCTCCGAGCTTATAGCTGATGCAGCTTCAGAAAGCCTGTCAGAGCAGCATCCAGAGAGCGAGAACTGGGACTTACTGTTGGAGTAATCATATGATGAGAACATTATTTTGTGTATTTGGTGTAATGAAATGTGTTTATGCGGTTTAAGGTTAAAAAGGTTAAAAAA
>NW_015552531.1:2376831-2378598 GCF_001515605.1 Sinocyclocheilus anshuiensis
CACACACACACACACACACACACACACACGCATATCTTGCCCACCCCCCATTAGTAGAAACAATCTAAATGTTAAACAGGTTCCCTCCTGAAGTGGTCCGCATTCCCCCTCCTTTGAGATATTTGGCCTGTGGTGCTTTTGTCAAGTTGCCATTGTTCTGTCCGACACACATGGAAACAAAAGAACGATGTGCAATTTGGACCTAATCATAACATCTGTACTTCACTGCTATTTACATTTTCTCTATCAAGGCGGAGAAGAAATGTTAATTTTAGATGGGTCTTTTTATGAGTGGTAATTACTGTCATTAAGAACGCTCGAGAGACTCCGGGGGAGCCGGGACTGGGATGTAGTTTGACGTATTGTATAATTAATACTGAATTAATGTCTTACTTTATGTGGCGCTGGAAGATAGGCCCTTAACAGCTTTGAGAGTCGGCTTGTGCCATTGTCGCTGCACTGTATCCAAGAGAGCACACACACACACACACATACTCACTGTTTGTGCACTGTAAATGAAGATGGTCCGGTCTCGTCTTTTTGTTTGTGTTGATGGGTTTGTCACTGCGAGGGCTCACTGGCTGTTATTGTCTTGTTTTATGTAATATAGCTGTCTGGCACCTTCAAATCTGGACATTCGAAACATTTTGTTTCTCCTTCTTTCTCCTTACCAAATTGTACCATGATTTTACTATAATAATGTGATTTAGATTCATACAAATTGTATATTTTGTACTAGTATGAGATATTTGTTATGGAGACTCAAAATGCTGCTTCACTAACAAAAAGTAGCTAATTTTTTATACATAGTTATATATTTTATATATATATATATATATATATATGTAAGCTTTCACCATTTTAATAATGCTTTTGACCACACTGGTTCATTTTAGATGGTCTTGTGGTGTGACAATTGAAATTTTGATATACCTATTCTGATGCCATCACATTACCATGGTAACACCACAGTACTGTTTTGTGATTTACTGCTCTGGAAAAGGAACAATAAAATGGATCTGTTACTGCAGAAGTTCTGAACAAGGAACTCAATCTGTGTTTGTGTGTGTGTGTGTGTGTGTCCTTTAGGTGAGTGTAACAGCGCTCCGAGCTTATAGCTGATGCAGCTTCAGAAAGCCTGTCAGAGCAGCATCCAGAGAGCGAGAACTGGGACTTACTGTTGGAGTAATTTGACTTCAGGACACAGGAGGTCACAGGTCAGAGAAGTACTCTCAATACTGCTTTGTTTCTGACCATACTTTTAGATGTTGCATTCACAAACACAACCTCTCTGGTCTGGCACACTGTACACCTGTGTGTGGGCTGCCCTCCGGACCACAAACACAACCAAACACTGACACTTCTGATGAATTTGGAGTTAGTACATCCTTTGGTGACTTATATATTAACATGCTAATGGCATATGCTCAGAAACCAAACACTGTAGCCATTTTTACACAAAAGTTTTTTTTTCTTTATTGCATTCTGACATGAATTGTATTTTTTATATTCTCATTTTTGTGACAAGTATGCACATTTCCCTAACAAATTCTCATTACCATAATGCATCTAGCCATTTTTACTATTGAGTTTTATTGCAATTCCCATGAATTGTCATTATTCTCAGTGGAGATGCTCATTATGTAACACAGTTTTTTCTATTAAAGGGGTCATATGATGTTGCTAAAAAGAACATTATTTTGTGTATTTGGTGTAATGAAATGTGTTTATGCGGTTTAAGGTTAAAAAAACACATTATTTTCCACA
>NW_015552531.1:2378808-2385346 GCF_001515605.1 Sinocyclocheilus anshuiensis
GATTATAATGACTTATACTGTCTTTTTACGCATTGCGTTGCATTGCTTCGCATTGCGCCGCATAAACATAAAACCATTTGCATTTGTGATCGGAGAAATGACAAACAAGCGCTACTCTACACTGCTCAAAACTCGCATTTGAATCATCAGTGGCAAATCCTTTAAATATGAAAACGTACTTACAGTCTGTGAGTCAGAACAGAACATTGTAGTCTACTCTCCCAGGATCAGGAAACAGTCCTCCATGAAATGCTCTGCACACATCTGAATATTTGGGTTGAACTGTTTTGGAGCAGTGTTGTAAATACAACTTAACCACTGATTTCTAGTCGTGTCCTCTTTTGGAAGGCCAAACAAAGTAGTTTCGCTTTCACAAGCGTCACACGGCGGGCTAGAGTGAGCGGTGGCGGGCGGGCTAGAGTGAGGAATGGCCGGCGGGCTTGAGAACGGCGCAGCCGGCGGATTCAACGAAGGAGCGGCCGGCAGGCTTGCGGCAACCACATGTGGCGACCCCGGGCTGGATGCAAATCTTCCCACATCGTGACGTAGACATGTTAGAACGAGCCGTTTTAGGTAGGCGTGGTTGACTCTTAACTTTTATAAAGAATATCTCTTTGGATTTGAGACTTTAGTCTTTGCAACTTTACAGATCTTCTTTATGCACCAAGAGCTTGTAACACTTCAAAGAGAAAGGAAAAATTTAAATCGCATCATATGACCCCGTTAAATCACAATAAAATAATGGGCACTGTAGTTACTGGGTATTATAGTTTTCAATTATATTTTGAATTAAATTTTTTATATTTTCAGTTTTAATTTTAATTTTAGATAATTATTTTGCAATTGTTTTATGTGTTTTTGGCATTTTTATTGTTTTTTAATTACTATTCAGATTTCATGAATTATTATTTTATTTTTATTTTAGTTTTTATTTATTTCCAATGAATTATACTGCTTCAACTTATTTCAGTTAGCTGCCAAGACGACATTTCTAATTTTTGCTTAGTTAAATATTTTTCATCGTCTAATATTTGTTTTATTTTAGCTTTATTTCCATTAATAAAAATGGTTTTAATAGTTTTAGGTAATACTAATAATCCTGACAGTAAGTGTAATTAAAATATTACAATTACAAATTGTTAAGTTTTTCTTTTGTCTTCAAGACAACAGATTATGCTGGATGAAAAATATACTATTTTTTATTATAGTATGAGTCGTAAATTAAAGGTTGTACAACAATCAGAATTAAGGAGGAATATCCTTAATTATCACAACAATGTCAGAAAATCTTAATCTATCTTATTCATTTTCTTTATGCAAAACATAACTTTTTATTAATTTCTTTAGATTTTGAGATGAAATCTGACCTAGACATCTTCTTAACATGTTTTTATGAGATTTACCAAACTAGTCTATTTTGGTAGAAACATTTCTGTATGAATATACATCTCTTTTCACTTATTATGCTGGCTGCAAATCCAGAATATAGTCAGCTCACAACCTGATAATACAGCTAAACATTGAACGTTCTATTCAAAGGAATTCCTGCAAAATCTGTTAGCAACCAGTTTTTTGGCACTCGTCGCGAATTAGAATATGAGATCAGATGCAGGCACCCGTACTGCTCTGTAACAGCGTTTCTTTGAGGAAGACTGAGACATTCCTACAGGAGGTAAAATAATTGACAAACCAAATCCACATGCTGATATCTGAAATTGCTTAATCTCCATTTTAATCATCATGAGCTGCCACCTCTAGGTCTCCATTTTCTCTTTCTGTCTATCCAACGTGATCTCATGATAATTCGTATGTATTTTACGTAAAATGTGGTTCTATAAAACGGTCTATCTGTTTCTCCTTCTCTTTCCTTCCCCCTCTACCCCATTTGCTCTCTTTCTCTCTCTCTCTATCTATATAATCAGGGCATGGAGTGCTGGATGTAGCGTATATTCACACAGTGCAGCCATGCATAGAACTGCCCCCATTAACTTAATATGCACAAGGTCCAGTGTTCATACAGCCTCTAGCCATTAGACTGAAAATCATGTAAAAACATTTGACATGGAGCTTGAGAATAGCCACATTATGGAAAAAATGGAAAGAAGACAGAAGAATGAATCGCTGATTGAATTGAGTCATCATTTGAAATTCCCCTCTCTCTTTGTGAGTGTTTTAAACTGCGTAATTCTGGCAAGTGGTGTCTAGACAGAGAATGTAGTGACTGTCTCAGAGTCCTAACAGTTTCTGGAGAAGTATTAGGAGTCATGAATCACTTCGGCACACAGCAGTGCTTTATATGCACAACATATGGCTTACAGAACATTCAGAGGGGATTCTCTCTTCCTCTCCCACTTCCTCTTTCACTCTCTCTCTATCCCTCACTTTCACTTTCTCATTTTTTCTCTCTCTGATTGTATGTCTCTCATGCTCTCCCCTGCTAAAAAGACCTGCATATGTTGGGTTTTGGTTATTGGTGTCTGATATGGGATTGTAGGTGTGCTGTTGTGCCTTGGATCAGCAAGCCTGTGGATCAGGCTTTTTAAATGGATAGTTCAAGCAAAAATGAACTTTCTGTCACTGTCTATAATATATAATAATTATAATAATAACAATAATAAAACAATTTGTGTCTGTGCATTTGAAAGTAAAGACATTTATAATTTTATTAAAAAGTTCAGATATTGTCATCACAGGAATAAATTACATTTTAAAATATACTCAAATAGAAAGCAGTTATTTTAATGTTAAATGTTACTGTTTTTACTGTATTTTTATCAAATAAATGCAGCCGTAATGAGTGTGAGACTTTTTTCAAAAACATAAAAATAAATAATAATAATAATAAATCTTACTGACCGCACATTTTTTGAACGGTACTCTACAAGTTCATGTTATGTGTCATGTTATGCAAATTAATAATACAAAATACAAGGAAGTTAAATAAAATAAAATATATATTTTTTTTTAATTTGTAATTATTGTTAATATTGTTGATAGTTTCTAAATGTAGTTTCTATTTTATTGAATCTATAAAAAAATGTCAGTGAGAAAATTTGAACTATAGAAATATTAGAAAGTATTTTAACATTCAAGAAATTACACACTTAAGATGTCTGGCTTTTGTTTTTTAAATTTATTGCTTCTTTATGTGTTTACTGTATTTCAGCTTGGCTACTAATAAGCACTAGACACATGGGGTTGAAACTAAACACATTTGTACTTAATTAGACTGTGCCATCTGCTTTTGTTTCAGGTGGGGTCCTCTGTAATTTGATTGAATCCAGTTTTCTTTTCTTTTCTTTTTTTTTTTTACATTTTTGCAAAATGTTTAATACATGCATGCCTTCAAGGAGAGAGAGAGAGAGAGAGAGAGAGAGAGAGAGAGAGAGAGAGAGAGAGAGAGAGAGAGAGAGAGAGAGAGAGAGAGAGAGAGAGAGAGAGAGAGAGAGAGAGAGAGAGAGAGAGAGAGAGAGAGAGAGGGGGAAATAACCCCAAAAGAAAGAAGTTTTAAGCTGACACCCATGTACGCTCTCAACAGGACTTGTGCACTTGGAGCCCAGTAGAAAATCAGGATCAGGAGCTCTGTAATTGAATTCACCTGATTAGAATTCCACCCCCTCGAGAGTGTGGGACTCTCATGTATGGTTAGCATAATAAACAAGAAAATCTGAGACATGGGAATGTGGGAACCACTTCTTCCAAGCATACTGAATCAATTAATAGCATGTAGAAGGAAACCCTGATTATGTGAGCAGAGAGCCGGGCCAGCGAGTGAGGAGACTGGATTCTGGGCCACGGTGGTTATTATTAGTGATGGAGAGAGTGTGTGTTCATATAGTATGTTTTTTGGGTGTGCTTTGATCCCGTCTCTCCCTCGCACAGCTGCAGCGGTTAAGCTTGGCCCCGGAGGAATCCCACATAGACACCGTTCACCTCTGCCAGGATTGCACATCGCTGGTCAGCAACCTCAGTCGCTGGATCAAAGAGCAGAAGTATGTGGAGCTACCTCAACATGGACACGCTTAAATGCGCACACACCGTGTCCAGAAGTTTTCCATTGACATTCCGAAGTTCCCAGAATTCTCACACCCCTCTTGTGTGTCACATGGATGCTAGGGCTGGGGGATATAGTTAAAAAAAAATCTCAATATTTTTCAGGCTTTGAAATGTATTGGCTCTGAAATGACTTTTTGATCATTTTGCCCAAACAGCCTTTATAGTTAAAGAAATAGTTCACCCAATAATGAAAGTTGTCATAATTTACTCACTCTCAAGTTCCAATCCTGTTTCTTTCTTCTGTTGAACACAAAAGAAAATATTCTGAATAATGTTGGTAACTAAACAAGTGACGGAAGCCATTGACTTGCATTGTATTTTTTTCCATGATATGAAAGTCAATGGCTACTGTCAACTGTTTGGTTACCAACATTCTTCAAAATATCTTATTTTGTACTCAACAGAAGAGAGAAACACAGGTTTGGAACAACTTGAGGGTAAGTAAATGATGACAGAATTTTCATATGGGTGAACTATCCCTTTAAATAGAACGTGCAGTAGCTGTGCAAGTAGTCCATATTGCCAGTTCCTTCTAGTTTTGCTCCATCCAGCAAAAATACATTTCTTGTCCCTTAACATTTTTAAGTCTTCTTGCAGACAATCATTTTAAGTGGCTTTTAGACACATGGAAGCTCAGTATTTTAGAATACTTCCATTGTGTCTAAAATATAAGTAAATGTAAACTTTATTGAACTGTTGTATAAATGCATTGTCACATTCTCAACTGTGCTGTCACAAAAGTCATTGTGAATTTCATTGTGAGTTTTTAACATATAGCCCAACCATGTAAACATTAAGTCTTGCCCTCTTTCTCTAACGCTGTCTAGTTAACTTGCGTGTTAAATTTTTACCATTTCCCCTCTTTTTTCCCAATTCCTTAATTTCTCTCAGCCCTCCCTGGTTACTATTACCGTACATATTAAACACGTTTGCCCTCCAAGTACATCGTCAAGACCTCATTGCAAATGAGCTTCATAAAACTCAGCCCATATTTCATATCACTGTTGAATGGCGAACAATGGCTTTTTATAGTGATGTCTGAGGTAATGCTCATAGAAGGGTTATTGCCTAATGATGTGTGGCCCGGTGGCACGACAACCTTCCTGGACCACCCACATTTTGTGGTTTGGTTGAATAATAAAGAATTACATTCATTTGGCTAGTTAATTAAGAAATGTCAAAAGAAAAATACCAAAGCCCCCATGAATCCCCATGCAGCCTTTTTGAAGAGCAGGGCAGGCTATCTTTAGAGGTCAACCTTGCTTTTCCAAGTCTGTACTTGAAGAAGGCACACATTTCCTATGCTTTGTTTCCCTTTGTATCTCTCTCTTGCTCTGATTACAACTACAGTGTTTGATTTGCAATTTAAGCCCAATCGTGATACAATCAGCTCTGATGAAAGCCATTGAGTCTTGGATCATTGTTGTTACATGCTGTTTAGTAATGCTTTATCGCCCACGATTACCTTCCTGGGGTCTAAACTCCACAACATTCACGCACGCTTATTGAGTTCCATTTGCGCCGCCTGTTCAAAATCGAATGATGTTGACGATTCTGATGCTTAAAGCGAAAAAAAAAAAAACTGCTTCATATTGTAGTTCTGCCTTTCAAAGCCAACATAATCCACGATGACTTGGTCTTCCATGTTTGTCTTGGCAGTAATGTGATTTAGAGCACAGGAATATGAATGCAGTGAAAGGCCCTTGTTGACACCTCAATCTGAACTGCAGCACACACAGAGTCAACAGCAGGACAAATCTAAGCGCGGAACAAGTTTCTGCATCTTCCTCTCCAAAATAAAAAGTGCATTGCTTATGTTTGAGAGTTGTTAGAGTTTATGCTTTGGAGATTTGTGAACTTCCGTGTCTTTCGACACGCTCACGTCTTGTTTTGCTGAGTCTGCAGCGAAACTCGAAGTAGAAAGATTTAGACTGTTTCAAATTGTGTCGGATTACAATTAATAATGACACGCTTATACTAATTATGTCTTCAGTGTGGCCACCAGGAGGACTATAGCAAGGTCAACTTCAGGTCAACTATGGTAATGACAGAGCAACATTTTAAAAATAATCTACCTAAAGTTAGCTAAACTTGATATGTTACAGTTCCCTTTCATGGGAACTTTGAACTGCGTCCTCTAGGGGTCGCTATGGGGAACGCCTCATCGTGACCCGCGTCTGAAGCATACATTTGAAAAACACCAACAACACGTTGGCCGGCGACAGCCATGACGTCACTACCGGTGCGACTATAGTATAATAGAGAACACATCATCCTCTTCTTCGTCTTCATTGACTGTTTTGTTTGAAGCGTGCATTTCTGTGGTAAGAGCGGTCTCTATTCATATCATTATGGCGAGCACTAGCAAAGCATTTAAGAGGATGTGTGCATCCGTGTTGTCATTGTTTAACATCTGATGACACACACGATCTATGCGTTATTTGTTTGGGCGAAGAGCACGCACGCGATGTCTCCGAGGGGG
>NW_015552531.1:2386001-2386209 GCF_001515605.1 Sinocyclocheilus anshuiensis
TTCTGGGTATCTGTGAGCAGATGCTTGGAAAACTTCTAAATCCATACTATGGTAAGTGCACATGTTAAGCTTTGCACACTTTCTAAAAATCCACATAAGTGTTAAGTGTGCACGTAATGCTTTGCGCACTTTCTAAAATCCACATAGCTGGTAAGTGTGCACGTTATGCTTTGCCCACTTTCTAAAATCCACATAAGTGGTAAGTGTG
>NW_015552531.1:2386407-2387508 GCF_001515605.1 Sinocyclocheilus anshuiensis
TAGCGACCCCTAGAGGACGCAGTGTCTCGTTCCCTACTCAGGGAACCATGGTTACATAAGTAACCTGAGACGTTTTTCTGAATTGCTTAAACACATTTCTTGAAACCATCACTCATTTTCTCAAAACCTTAAACACAAATCCAAATGATATAAATACTCAAACTAAATTCACGAAACCTCTGACTTTTCAATCACTGCAAAACCATTTCACTTGCACTCAAAATCAAACGGTACTCTCAGATCATACACACATGAGTCAATAAAATAAACACTACAGAGCATTCATTAGACACTACAGAGAAAAATGGAGAACACTATTGAATAGTACTGAATGTTTGTATATATTCAGCACTTGGATACTGCAAAAATGCTGCAGTCCAACTGCAAAGGCCAAAAAGGTCAAGTAAAACTCTAAATGAATAGCATGTTACAGTACACTCAAATACTCTTAAGTTGTGCAATTGTAAAATCAGGGTCAATGAGTGATCCATTCTGTCTCAGCATCATGTCTTTGTGCTTGAGTCCGGCCTGAGGGCTTTGTCCACATCACAAGTAATGTTGTCTTTTTTGATAGACAAAGAGAAAAAACCCTCTGGTCTGACAGATCCAGCATTGATAATGTAGCCGGGTAAGGTATAGCCCAGGTATGATTGGCTGATGTCATGCCAGCCTGTGAACCTATCAGTGTCCCTACTCCTTTTTGATTGGTTAACATGGTTTAAATCCTATGAACCTATCAGTGTTGGCATTTGATAATATAAAAAGGGAAGGGTTTGATTACTCAAGATGCATCATTCTTGGTACTAGACCTTTGTGGTAGTACGTCATTATGAACAAGGGATGGGGCTTGGTGCATCCTCCTGTTGTGTTTTAGCAGTTAAGCCTTTTTCAGGTTAGTCTCCCAGTTATAAAAAGGCTTGTTTTGTTTATATAAGGAGAGGCTTTATTTGTTGTCGTCTTTTGGTCATCAGCATGCTGGTGGCTGTGGTCTTGTGTGGTGAGCTACCATGCATTTTGCTACATGGTAAATCTCTCTCGGTATGTATGATAGGAGTTTATCATGTGTTTTAATGAGTGTAATATTGTAGATAATCTTCTTGT
>NW_015552531.1:2388267-2393344 GCF_001515605.1 Sinocyclocheilus anshuiensis
GCATCACTAGTGGGGATGGTGTGAGGTGAAAATCCAAAAGGCCCCCGCTGGCCATTTCTCTCCTACTGGTCATTTCTGTAACTGGTAGATTTGTATATCGGATTTCATTAAGATGCTGTATTAAAAAATAAACAAAAAAACAATGTGTTAAACTAATGTTTCTTTTGTGTATAAATAAATGGCTTAATTTTTATACTTCGTCTATGTCTCCATGCTCACCCTGCCTTTGGCAACGAACCGGTGTGCCCTTGTATAGGGTTATGTCCCGGTATATTCCGGGTGGCGTAGTCGATTATAGGATTTGTATCCATTGTTTTTGGTAATTTCCCCTACCTGACCATTTATTGCCACATATGGTTTCGGGAAACACCGAATCGTTGAACTATGTTGGTAACGACAGAACTTGCGACCATAGTTGGCTAACGATGCTTTTGGGAAACGCACCCCAGGTTAGCTGCAATGCGATGTGATGAGTTGAGACCTGTTTTCTGGGTTTGATCAGGTGACGTTCAACATATACCCCATTCAGTCACCTGTGCCACTTGTGCACTCTGAACTGACAAATATTTTGTACAGTTTGATCACATCATTAGAAACAAGTGTGAACAATTTTGAATCGTTGTGTGTAAACGATGACAACTGTGCTTTAGTTGTTTAACTTTTGCCGATTGTGATTAGCATTTTGCAGCACGAATGCATCACAGTGTGATAAGTGTTTAAGTGAATGAGAATGTTGTCACGAATTCGGTCCATGGACTTCCGTTTATTCACCACCAGAGGTCACCCTTTCCATTACATTGACTCTCGCACAACACAAACTGTTGCATAGCACCCCGGACTACATATCCCATCATTCTTTGCACGATTTGCACACTGCACTGATTGCACTCATTGCACACAGCTGTTTCTAATCACCTCACTCACTATATAACACCCACTCTAACCACCTTTCTCTGCTGAGTATTGTTTAGCCCGTACCCCATTCCGAGTCTCTGTGTTTTCCTTGTTTTGCCTTGCCTTGCCTGTTTTCGCGGTTTCTGATCTTTGCCTGTTTTCCTGGATTTTTCCCTCTCGTCTCGCCCCTGTGATTCTGTCTGCCGATCGGTGACCTACGCTAGCCCTGGGACTATTCTTGTGTTTTGCCCGCCATATACCTGTTTGCCATTGTTTGACCCTGCCTGTTTACCACGTCTCTTTAATAAAGCCTGCAGATGGATCCACACGTCTCACGTCTCGTCAGCCCCGTTACAAATGTGTTTAGAGTTTTGCAAAAAGATTTGCAAATAGAGCCTAACTGCCTGAACATGTTTAAGGTTTAGCAGAAAGAGTGCTTTATTCGACAAATTGGTTTAAGCTAGTGAGAATTTGGTTCAGAGAATGGGGTTTAGTGTTTTAGCAATTCAGGAAAAACTGTAATAGGAAGGTACCTGGCACAGATTTTTGGAGGTACCTCTATCTCCCCCTTGAGTACACTGCAAAAATGTTAATTTTAACATGTATTTTTGTCTAATTTTAGTTTAAAAATAAAGTCAGAAGCAACACAGCATATAGATGCATATATTCAACATAGACTCTAAATGTAATGTCTTATTTAGCATTGCTTTGCAATTGCAAGTAAATTTGATTAAGCAAATTTATTAAAAAAATTGATTTGAAGTCAAAAACGAAGAAATACTTTTCATCCAATTACTGAGGTTTGTTACAGGACGTTAAGTATGTTCTATATTTCCTTGCAATGCATTGAACAAGTATTCAAATTGACATTCTTTTTTTGCATGCTGACTTTTGAATTAAAAGTTTTTTATTAGCATACAGAAGCTTTTGCACCGTATTCTGTGGCATGCATTATAAATGGACACTTTACAGTTTCAGCATTCATCTTTGCTATATTGTGCTGTTCATCAGCTGAGTTTGTAAGAGGCTGGCTGGATGGATCATAGAACAGAACAAGAACTTTTGAACAACATCAACACTGACAAAGCAAACGTCTATTTATCAGTTTCTTTTTCGCTTATCCTAAACCGCTCTCAGCGCATTCATTGTCTGAGGTTGTTTTAAGTCACCTTCACCTTCTGACATAAGATACACTTGAGCAGGAGACATAACATCCCTCTGTTCAGTTTACAGCTTCCTGTTAATGAATCCATGCAGTCATTCGCTGGACAAGCTGAAGACTCTATAGAAGTTTGAGGTGCTCTCTGGCTAGCTAATGGTGTTCGTAGAGTACTATTCATTCACTGCTTTCTTGGCCTTGCACCTTCTTGTCAATTTGGCTGAGGATTGTCTCCCGCTTTCAAACAAAATCAAAAGGCCTGAAAGCCAAGTGGTTTGTTAGCTGTATGTCGAAGCGATACTACTCTGCACCCCTCATTTAGATGGTCAAGGAATCTGACACAAAGCATGAGTGAAGCCCGTGTAAGCGTTAGAGCTTCCCGGTTTGGCTCGCTCTCCGCACCCTTAGCTCTCTTCATGCTGCTCCAAATGAATGGACGGCTCTGATGTGATCTGTGCTGTTAGCTGGGAAATGGGGATGCAGAATGGCCATTATAAGAGTGAAGAACTGTAGAAAGAAGAAAGAAAGAAAGAAGAGAGAGATGAATCTAGTCTGCTTGCACTGAAAGATGAACGTATTATGAATAATGCCTCTATTTTTCCATCCAATTCCCAATTCCATCTCTCAGCCCATTGTCACAGTCGCCCCATTACTGCTTCAGTTTTCATCCCTGAATTCGATATTGGGGAATTGATCTCATATTTATTTAAAATAAGATTGTCTTTTATTAAAACAGATTTATTTTCTCTCCAACCGGATCCAATGAGATAAAAGGAAATTATTGAGAAAGTCCAATGTGTTCATTCACAACCTCATTTGAGTAATAAAATAACACTTTTAACCCATAAAGTGTGTTTAGAAGCTGTGCATTCTGAGAGATGTCATGTTCAGGGTTATTAGTTAACTAAAACTACTTAAAATAAAATAAATGCTAACTGAAATAAAGTAAAATATTTAAAAATATATTATTTCAGCTAGTTGCCAGTGTTTGTTATATTCATATTTATTTAATTTAGTTTATGTTCTCTTTCAATTTTCTTTTTCTCGATATACTGCTTCTGTGTGCATCTTTTCATACAATTATATACGTAAACCCATCTGCTGAAATATCCGATGACTCGTGACTGAGTCCAGATGGGTGATATGAAGTGCTACAAAGATGGCTGATAGCACTGTAGCCATTTATCTCACTCTCATTTTAATTCTTGCTTATGCTTCATTCCTCTGTTTTTCTTTTCCCTGCTACTTTGCATGATGAAGAAATCCCAGTGTGGCATAATGTAAGACATAATCACTTTATCTGGAGCTGGTTTCAGACAAGAACATGTCCACTTTCCTCTGTCATTTCAAGGACAGCTGGCACAGCTCCAAAAGATAATTTTACCCCAGAGAATAGAGGAGAGAGATAGAGAGAGAGAGAGAGAGATTGCTGTATTGTGCTGTTCATCAGCTCTGTTTGTAAGAGGCTGGCTGGATGGATCATAGAACAGAACAAGAACTTTTGAACAACATCAACACTGACAAAGCAAACGTCTATTTATCAGTTTCTTTTTCGCTTATCCTAAACCGCTCTCAGCGCATTCATTGTCTGAGGTTGTTTTAAGTCACCTTCACCTTCTGACATAAGATACACTTGAGCAGGAGACATAACATCCCTCTGTTCAGTTTACAGCTTCCTGTTAATGAATCCATGCAGTCATTCGCTGGACAAGCTGAAGACTCTATAGAAGTTTGAGGTGCTCTCTGGCTAGCTAATGGTGTTCGTAGAGTACTATTCATTCACTGCTTTCTTGGCCTTGCACCTTCTTGTCAATTTGGCTGAGGATTGTCTCCCGCTTTCAAACAAAATCAAAAGGCCTGAAAGCCAAGTGGTTTGTTAGCTGTATGTCGAAGCGATACTACTCTGCACCCCTCATTTAGATGGTCAAGGAATCTGACACAAAGCATGAGTGAAGCCCGTGTAAGCGTTAGAGCTTCCCGGTTTGGCTCGCTCTCCGCACCCTTAGCTCTCTTCATGCTGCTCCAAATGAATGGACGGCTCTGATGTGATCTGTGCTGTTAGCTGGGAAATGGGGATGCAGAATGGCCATTATAAGAGTGAAGAACTGTAGAAAGAAGAAAGAAAGAAAGAAGAGAGAGATGAATCTAGTCTGCTTGCACTGAAAGATGAACGTATTATGAATAATGCCTCTATTTTTCCATCCAATTCCCAATTCCATCTCTCAGCCCATTGTCACAGTCGCCCCATTACTGCTTCAGTTTTCATCCCTGAATTCGATATTGGGGAATTGATCTCATATTTATTTAAAATAAGATTGTCTTTTATTAAAACAGATTTATTTTCTCTCCAACCGGATCCAATGAGATAAAAGGAAATTATTGAGAAAGTCCAATGTGTTCATTCACAACCTCATTTGAGTAATAAAATAACACTTTTAACCCATAAAGTGTGTTTAGAAGCTGTGCATTCTGAGAGATGTCATGTTCAGGGTTATTAGTTAACTAAAACTACTTAAAATAAAATAAATGCTAACTGAAATAAAGTAAAATATTTAAAAATATATTATTTCAGCTAGTTGCCAGTGTTTGTTATATTCATATTTATTTAATTTAGTTTATGTTCTCTTTCAATTTTCTTTTTCTCGATATACTGCTTCTGTGTGCATCTTTTCATACAATTATATACGTAAACCCATCTGCTGAAATATCCGATGACTCGTGACTGAGTCCAGATGGGTGATATGAAGTGCTACAAAGATGGCTGATAGCACTGTAGCCATTTATCTCACTCTCATTTTAATTCTTGCTTATGCTTCATTCCTCTGTTTTTCTTTTCCCTGCTACTTTGCATGATGAAGAAATCCCAGTGTGGCATAATGTAAGACATAATCACTTTATCTGGAGCTGGTTTCAGACAAGAACATGTCCACTTTCCTCTGTCATTTCAAGGACAGCTGGCACAGCTCCAAAAGATAATTTTACCCCAGAGAATAGAGGAGAGAGATAGAGAGAGAGAGAGAGAGA
>NW_015552531.1:2393354-2400727 GCF_001515605.1 Sinocyclocheilus anshuiensis
AAAGACTACCAGGGTACTACCATGCTACATGTTTAAAAAGGGGAGGATCGGTTTCATTTAACACTGAGTAACTCTCCTGATCTGTAGTAGAGGTCTGTTTCGAATGTTTTGGCTCAAGATTTGTTTTTAGCATCAGCATGTGCACTTCCACTTCCTCTCTGCTCTCCAAGCCAAATGTTTTATCAATTCTCATGTTCTGCTTTTTTGATTCATGTGTTTTCCAGCCCTGTCTCATTATTATTATTTTTCCTTTAACACTTTTCACACTTTTAAATCCCGCCAGCTCTCACACTCACTCCTTATAACAGAGAGAGCGAGAGAAGAGAAGAGAGAGAGAGAGAGAGAGAGAGAGAGAGAGAGAGAGAGAGAGAGAGAGAGAGATGCATGTACGCATGCCCTGCCAATCAGTTCAGCTTCTCTTTTCACATAAAGAGCAGCACATCAACACAGATTCCTACGCCAGCCATCTCTGTTCCTAATGGATGTGTTTGTGAGGAAATGAATAGCTCTTCTTTTCCATTAAGTGTATTGGAGGAATTAGTAGTTTGAGCATAGCCACTGCAAACCATGTTATATAAAAGTTCCATCTCTAATGCATTTAACTTTTCCCCCCTCTTTCCTCACCATCAGATGGGAATCATTTTTAACACATGAGGCCTAAACTTCGGAGAAAGGCAGATGTCATGCTTTCTGGAATTTACATTTCTGGTTCTATGAACAATTATACGATTTTTCTTTGTCCTCCAGATGGTTGATGGGTTTTTCATTGCCACTGAACTGTCTCAGCTTTGTTTAATGATAGCGCAGATGTTATTGCTCCATTCTGTAACTCATCTCTATTGTCTTGTTTTCTTCATTTTAGTGCTGTCATCGCTGTGTGCTAAAACATAGTAGTCATCTCTGTAGTTAGAATATATGTTCACTGCCTCAATTTGAAGAGATGGTTTACTCTGTTATCATTTACTCACCCTCATGTCATTACAAACCTGTAGGGCTTGCTGTGAAGCACAAAAGAAGAAATGTTGAAGACTGCACTGGCCATTCTTTTACATATAATGAAAGCTCAATTCATGTGCTGATTATATTAGAATTTTTTTTTTTACTTTTCTAAAGGAACTGCATTTGAATGGATGCAGATAATGAAAGGAAACATTCTGTATAAACTAATATAGGTTTTCCAGATATACTGTAGAAGCTAATCTCACAGTTTAGGCCAGAAAAATCTATGGTGTGAAAGATTCAGAAGTTCTAACTTATCTAACAAATCACTAACAGTTCAGATGCTGTCCTCAATTCCCCACTTGTTTATCAAAAATTACATTGTTCTCTCCCAGTGCTACAAAAAAACTATGCTAATAGTTCTCCTTACAAACTGGGTCACCTTCATCCATCAGTAAGCATACCTCTCAGTCACCACTTATAGAGATCAGCACCTCTCCGCACTGAGTGTGCAGGGCAGGACTGTCAGCGACATCTGACAGATGCAGCATTTCGTCGCGCAGATGCGACACGTCGCGTGGTTTTCACCGTGTGATCAAAGCCACATGATGAGTTCTGGTGTCAGGCCGCAGCGTCCCATGGTCTCTACAGTGAGACAGGAGGAGTGCAGGGAGTTTTATGTGCCATCACATTTTGCCTGTCAGGCTGATGCTTCGGATTGATTCACTGTACAATGCGTTTGGCACTACTGATGCTTTATTAAGCTTGTCGGGAGTTTCTAGGAAGCCCTGTTAGAGTGTGGGTGGAGATGCTGAGGAATGTTGGCTCCCATTAGTGACTAAGACCACCATGAGACTGTCACATCAGATCATCAGCTAAAACAGCTAAAACATGTCCCACCTCACTAGCTGCAGCGACAGTGTCTGGATAATGTGGAAGGCAGTCATTTGTAAGAATCAGACTGATGATGCCTACAGTAATTTACTTGCAGGATGTACTGAACTTTTCACTGTGTGCTTTGCTAATGATCATTATGAACAGCTGTATAAATATGGCTTGGAAAAGAACTGAGTGTTGATATGAAGAATACAATGTCAACTCTAAAGTCTCAATGTCAACTCTAAAATAAGTGATTTTTTTTTTAAACTAATAAACTAGTTTAATACCGCATTGTTAACTCATTTTAATGTATTTTAAAATATAATTAAATCCCAGAAAATGTATGCTACTGTTCAAAAGTTTGGGATGAGTACAATTTTTAAAGTTAATACTTTTATTCAGAAAGAATGCCTTAAAATCAGGGGTCTCCAAACTCGGTCCTGGATGGCCGGTGTCCTGCAGTGTTTAGCTCCAACTAATCTCTGCAGGACACCGGCCGTCCAGGACCGAGTTTGGTGACCCCTGCCTTAAATGATCAAAAGTGACGGTAAAGACATTTTTAATGTTACAAGAATTTCTGTCAAATAAATATTGTTCTTTTGAGATTTCTATTCATCTGAGTATCCTGAAAAAAAAAAATGGTTTTCACATTATTATTACGTTTTTTTTTTTTTTTTTCTGGAGAAGTAAATCAGCATATTAGAATGATTTCTGAAGGATCATGTGACACTGCAGTCTGAAGTAATGGCTGTTGAAAAATCAGTTTGCCATCACAGGAATACTTTTTTTTTTTTATATTAAAATAGAAAACCGTTCTGTTAAATTGTTATAATATTTTACATTATTATTGTTTTACTGTATTTTGATTAAATAAATGCAGCATTGGTGAGCAAAAGAGACTTTTCAAAAACCTTACAGACACCAATGGTATCAGAAAAATATATTGGTAAATATTAAATACATTTATGTAGATTTTCACATATTAATATATTATAAATAGTATAAATAGTATGAATCCAAAATGTACATTAAAAAAAAATCATCAATACATTGCATATTTGGAGACAAAATTGTAAGTCTCTTTGACTACATTCAAACATGTCTTCATTAGAAAATTATTCATGCGTATATAGCAAAAAATGTTTTAGAATTCTGAAAATGCAAAACGTTTTCTGTTACTCAATAGTAGCCTATTTTAATTATTTTTATATATCTTTATGTAAGTAGTGTTTGTGTATATTTATGTCTGCATTTGGAAAGCTACAGTACGTAGTCTGTGTGTGTTTTCTCTGTGATAGTTGTCTGCAGGCAAGCTGAGATGCCTTGGAGGTGGCACTGAGGACCCTTAGAGATCAGGCAGAAGGGAAGGAGGCAGAGCAGTCACGGTTAAAGGTAAAAGTAATCTGTCACCAGCTCTGTCAGCTCTGACTTCACTTCTAACAACGTTAAATGGGGGGATCTGATCTCTGTCTGATCTCTTAACTGTATCTGTAACTGTTATATTTTTTCATTTTATTTATTTAATTTTTAAATCCTAAGTTATATGTTTGCTTTGAGATATGCCAGCAAACTTGAAAAACTGATTTTTTTTTCACAGTGGTTATCAGGTGAATGTCTCGACATTCAATAAATATGTTTACACTGCCACACGCATCCTGATGATATCAGTCAATTTTGCCTTTGCATTTTTGCATTCTGCTGTCACATCAAAAAGGTGGCAGACACGTATGATAGTGATTTCACCCCGTAGCTCACTTGTAATTGGTTAAACTTATTGTATTACATCTCACCCCATGTTACAGCACTCCCTGGTTCCTGTGTGCACATGCAAAAGAGTTAATGAGCCGCAAGGTCACGGTGCTGCCCTCTATGGGGCCATCCTTCATGTCGCCTTCACTGTTTCTCGCCTTCTCTGATTGGCTGGGAGGATTCATGAGGCTTGTTTTACATTTCATCACTGTTAATGTACCAAGAGTTAATGAACTTCTCTTTTTTCGCTTGCTCTATCACTCAGGCCATCCACAGTCACTCTTCTAATCAGCAAGCACTTCTTAATCAGCTATGAGGTCATCTGGAGGTGGACGAGTGAGTACCCAATTCTGATATGTTGGTCACGTATGCCTTTTACATCAATGTACATAAAACACTTCACTCATTCCTTCAGTTTCAGTTAACAAGCTATTATTCAGTCTGACCCTGCCCTCTCTTAAAGGAATAGTTTACACCCCCAAAAATGAAAAGTCTGTCATCTTTTACTCACACTCATGTCATTTCAAACCTGTATGACTTATGTGGTAAGTACTGTATTAGTAGCTTCGGTCTGGATGAGCGATGTCAGGATGAGAAGTGTCACATAATGTGTTTTATAGCTTGAATAAACATGGGTTGCATAAGTCTAGTAAATTTTAGCGATTTAAAAGCTTTTTAATACTTTCTGAGCGAGTATAAATAAGCATAAAATAAAATGATAAAATGTAATTTAATATTAGAAAAGTAATATATATATATAATATATATATATGCGCATAAATGCATTATATATACGAATTAGTGGTTCTATGAAGAACCTTTAACATCAATGGAAAATTTCTAATGCAAAAAGGTTCTTTATAGTGGAAAAAATTCTTTAGATGATTAAAATGTTCTTCACACAAATACAATTATGACATCACAGGCTTCCTCATCTGTCTGTCCATCAAAAAAAGAAGCCACATTCATAAATAATGACCAGCCGTAGCTCCGGAGGAAATAAAGACCAATAAAAATTCCAAACTAATACTTCCCAGCCTCTGTCGAGCATCATTAATCGATGACAGCTCCTCTGTTCGTTTCATTAAGAGAATAGAAGGTTAAAAGGAGTGATGTGATGAGATAGAAAACCTGCCTCCAGCCGTGACCCACCTAAAGCCTGACCCCTCATCAGGACTCATGAACTGCCCTCTCTGCATGCTTAATGGCCCACCTTGGTTTGTGTTCAAACCCCACTCATTTGCTTTTGCGTTTCAGATGCAGCGCCTGCTGTCAGTCAGTTTAATGATGTAGTTTGATGGCTAGATGAATAGTTCCCTTGTCTATTTTAACAATTGCCAAAACCGTATTAATATAAATCTGTCGATCCAATGTGGATAAAGGCATATATAATAATCTAAATTGAGCCGATAAGGGCGGTTGAAGGAGACGCCTGCCTTTCTTTTTTTACATTTTGTTTTTCATTACTTGTGGTTCACATAAACAGCTTGTACGCATGTGTATACATTAGCTGAGATAAGTCACATTATTTGCATGGGTTTCAGTCTTGGACTCATATATCAGTATAATATCATCAAAAAATCTCAATCCTGCCACTTCCATAAGAGCGCTGGGAAGGCAGTCAGCATGACGTGAGGTTGTTATTAGATGTCTTTAAGGCTTGTCCTGTTGTCAGACTATATATCCAGAGATTTATTCATTTTTTTTATGTCTATGCAAATGAAAACTCCTATATTTGAGTACCGCCTTGAATTAGCTGCTAAAATTAGCCTCTAATCGACACCTTTATTGGAGCCAATGCATTATGGATGAGACACTCAGGGTGTCCAGATCTGACCGTATACATTGGTCTCCTAGTGGTCAACTCTAAAGGGTCTCAGCTGGCCTATTCAAAACAAGGGCAGCTGGTGTACTCCGAAATTACACTTTGCTGTATTGTTTTATATTGGAAATTCTTGGAAAACAAAACAATTACTGTACAAATAATAGAATCATGCAAATACGATGTCACTGCAACATATGTAGAAATGCCTTGTTGAAAAATATCCCGCGTAAATATGTTGAAATGGACAAATTGTTACATCCCTTAATGGTATTTGCGAAACGTGAAGTTTAATAGTCACTGATTAGAGTGACAGCATGTGTTAGGGAACCGTTCCGAAACAGACGGCTGTGTATGAAAGCTCATCTCGTCTCTCGCCCTCCCCTAACAGCTGCCACCATCGGCACACGCCTGCAACAATTTGTCAAAAGTCAGCAAAACACTAAATCAAGCCGCAATTATCTGCTCTTAATTAGCAAACGGAAAACGATTACAAGCGTGGATTACGCCAAACACAACACCAGATGCTCTGACACCAGAAGGCATCAGCCGCCCAATAATCCAGTCAAGTTGTCAACAGATCACAGGCTAATTAGCGAAATTACAGGGCCGCTGATTAGGATTTGGAAATGGAGAGGCATGTGGTGAGGTTTAGTGGCTTCGGTCAGGATGAGCAACCATCATGGATGAGAAGTGTCAACTATAGTGTTTTATATCTTGAATAATGGGTTGTGTGAAAGTCTAGTGAATTTTAGCCTTTAAAGGGGTACTATTATGCTTTTTCACTTTTTGAATTTTAGTCAGTGTGTAGTGTGTATGTTTGGGCATAAAAAAGATCTACAAAGTTGCAAATCTCAAAGTCCACATATTTTGTTTAAAAAAAAATCCCTTTTCAAGAACTATAATGAACGGCTCGTTTGGACTACAGCTTTGTTTTCCGGGTTTTGTGATGTCAAAAAGCGGCCCATTAGAATATCATTAAAATAATTCCAGCCTACGGAAATTCGAATGGTTGGGGGTGGGGAGGGGCGAGGTCATGTTTAGAACACTTAGTTGAGTGCATCAGACAAGACGACGAAGAAGAAGAAGTGCTGCTGTAGCGTCAAGTTTTCGCCATGTCAAAGAAACGCTGTTTTTTTTCACTCCGTGTCTTTTGAATTTCCTTGCAGCAGATGTTTTCTACCTCACTGGGCATTTTAATGCATAATGCAGTTATGCACCTGAATAATTATGTATGTAAATAAATATGTATGTTACAGTAATGAAAACGTTTTACGTTTTTGCTGACAGTAGAATACTGGACATTATAAAACGGATAGTTCCGGTCCTTGATTCTGATTGGCTAAGCCACGTTCGAAGCTGTTGTAAATTACTCTACAAACATACACCTTTGTTTACATTTGTGTGTTACTCGGCAACCACTTTGTTGCAACCACAGCTGATTCTGAGGAACTACATTGTTTGGTGGAAGAATACTGTTTTTATTAATATCATTACACTTTATTTGCTCTGTTTTATTTTGTGAAACCTTACTATGTATATGGAATAACTGTTTTATAAAAGCAATAAGCCCCGTGAAGCCGTGGTTTACAGTGAATTTATAACCGCGCCGTGCCTAACAACGCCCCTTAGCTGTTATAAATTCACTGTAAACCACGGCTTCTTGGGGCTTATTGCTTTAACAATGTAATCTGCAGAATTTACACTTCAATTATGAGACTATGGTATAAATAAATTCAACTGAATAACAGTTTCACTGCAATTTATGTTATAATGTTAGAATTAAAGAACAATAAACATAATACATATTACCGTTGCACTTATCTGTACATAGTAAATGATGTTATTTTTCAGCGAGTGGGGGGGTTTGCCCGAACTGTATTCAGAAAAGCACGGAAAACAAATAACATTTGCTAATGGTTGCCTGTTACATTACAGTACATAAAATTTCACTTACCACATAAACAGAGTTAGGAGAGTTGAC